>NW_015546049.1:1055185-1063237 GCF_001515605.1 Sinocyclocheilus anshuiensis | reverse complement strand
GCATGTTGCAGATAACCTGAGAGCATTAAATGGAACTTAGCTTGTGAAGACGTTCGAGAGAGTGAAACTGGGATGAAGTTCCCATCTGACTTGTTCGTGAGTCAGTCACATAACTTGTGGAGTTCATGACAACAATGTAGAGATGTGTGAAATAATGCTAACTCAGTTATAATCAATGCAGAGAATTCACGTGTTCAAGTTAACGAACTTGAATGAATCGGAGGTGAGACCATTGGGGAAGCGAATTCCACTTCTCTAAATTCCCGATTCCTAGTGATGATGGTGTTTTGCCTGCCGAATTCGCCATTTAATTAGCTATTGAGCAATGCGAAAACTGCTGATAATACTGAGGGACCTTGAATATATGAATATATGAATGCTTAGATAGGTGTCGTAGTCCCATAGGTAGATGGGGATCAGCTGAAGGTCAGCTGATGCGAGCTTGACTAACGTGACCTGCCAGAACTAATGCTACGCTTGATGTATCGAAATTTGGTAGCGAACGACGAGATGTTTTTCAATACTCGATGGTATCGAGGCATTTCGGTCGGTGCCTAAAAAGTATCGAACTCGATACCCAGCCCTACTGGCAACCGCAAACAGTCTGAAATGTTTTGGCTCCACTTTTTTCAACAAAAATAAAAAGGTTTTGGTAAAGTTTTTGTTCTTTTAACTACAATTTAGTCTTGTCTTTTTTCGTCAATGATATTGCATGTTCATTTAGTCTCAGTTATCGTTTAATGACCTTATTATCGTCTCGTTTTTGTCAGGGGAAAAAAACTCGTTGACGAACATTTTTCGTCATAGTTTTCGTTAACAAAATTAACACTATTACCCACTTACCCTCATGTCATTCAAACCTGTAACATGGACCCCATTTCCTTTCAAAACGCTGAGGTATTCAGCGTAAAGTCAGGTAAAGTCAGTCAAACATGTTTGGAAGGACACGAGGGGGAGTGAATGATGACAGACTTTTCATTTTTGGCCACGCACACAGATCCTACAGTGTGTAACTGCTGATGGCAGCCTAATAATGGTATTAGCATCAAAATGCTTGACAACAGCAACAATCCTATTGTGTCTTCTACACCAAATCTTAACTAATTATCCTTCATACACTTGCTACGTATTTTATTACACTCTGTACCTGTACAATCAACACTCTAGAGTGTCTCAGAGTGTCTCTGGCATGAAGCCATGCTCTCTCTACGAAGTTCATAAGTCTGACCCTGTTTCCCAAAACACTGAAGTGTTTTGTCTTTGATATTGTAGGTCTAAAGGTCTAGAGTAACTGGGTTCAGTCTCAAAACATTATCTATTGTGCCTTTGAACAAAAGTAGTCAAGTCTTGGTGAGAAATCTCCTCTGGAGTGGACAAACATGTCATAAGCCTTGTTCTTTCTAAAAAGACTTTCGAAGAAGGATCGAATGAGCTCCTGTTTCTGATAATTGGTGCTTACTTCAACTAAATAAACACTGAAAGCCTGTAAAAGGACAAGGGTGAACCTTTCAAGTTTCTCCTGAATACATATCCCAAAGACAAAAGCGAAAACTCGTTTTGTATATATTGTCAAGCAAAACACCAAACAAATTCTTTGCCTTTTCTCAGCTTGTGAACTTTCAGAAGGAATTTTCCAAAGAGCCAGGCTAATATTAGCCCTGAAATGAAGTTTCCATTCCACTTGGGCAATATTCTCACCAAAGCGACTGCTGGGTGATCTGATCTGTCTCAGAGCTGGTCGTTTACATGCAGATGGCCATTTGCTGAAATACTAGGAAGCCTGGGACACACTTGTGGCAAACCCCATGACAACACACAAACAACGATTGGGTATAAATCTCTGCTTAAGTAAGGAGTGTGGCATTAACTTGAGTGTGTGTACCTTCTTTTCCTTATATTTGCCTCTGCAATGACTTCAGTGAATGTAAAGCATGTAGCTTGTTATACACTGAACATCCAGGGATATGCTGGAACAAGTGTACTTTGTTTGCAATATTTTTCGCTTCACCAAAGTTTGGAATTAATGAAAACAATTAAAATAACTGCAGTATCTTATTATCCAAGATATTATATATAAGACTTATATTTTCCACATACTTATATTCTCTGGGTAGATAAAGATGTTAGTTTATAACATAGTACAATTTGTATATATACATATGTTAATAAAATCTACACCATGATTTTTGTATGGTATTATAGGTGGCAACCATATATGTCAACAATATTTCAATCATGACAACTCTTGGAATGAATTTTACCAGCATTTATTAGTAAGCATGGAATGTGCACAGGCTTGGTCTTGGCGGACTAGATCTGCTACGTTGCTGCTGCTGCTGCTGCTGCTGGAGTAAGGATACATCTGAAATGCATGTGAAATGGTGACTTGAATTCAGACTGCTGCAAGGAAAATAGGGAGAACCCCCGAGCAGATCTAGGCAGGTGGTGCTGGGGAAGGTGGAGGGTTAGCGAAATCTCATGGCTTGCTAAAATGAACTGATTTGATACAAGTCAGGAATAATAGGTTACGTAGATAGGAACGAACAAATGATTGGATGAGCAATCGGCTTTAAGCAAACCAATCAGCTGCTCAAAAGAGTTTCATGACTGAACTATATATTTAGTTTATTTATATATGCAATATTTTAAAACAATATACAGTATACAAAAATCTGTGTTTTTGTGTATGTTTTTGTAATACATGTCTATGTTTTATATTTATTTATATAATATCAACATGTATTGATGAGTTTTAGAATGGATATAAGCAGTGGTGTAGTGGTGCCTGGAGAAGTGGGTATACTCTTAATTTATGCCCCATGACGTGTTATAAACAGTGACGTGTAAAACTAGTCTTGATTATTTAGTTCACCCCAAAATGGGCCAGTAGTATTTGCATATTGTCACTTAACTTCTGCTGCTTGACTTCACGGAGTAAGAATCATTATGAAATTAAAATTTGCCACAGAAGAGGTGCAGATTTTGCAATAATTCAAATTAAAAAAAAAATAGACTGCAGCAATTAACATTTTGTCAGAACCTCTAGTACATTACATGCTCTGTTCGCATGAGAATAATGTCGTGACTATCAATTTATCCAGAATTGATCCCCCCATCCCCACCACCTTTTTAATATAAATAAGCACCAGTCAAGCTGCGATATCAAATAGGACCACAGGGAGACGCCAAAAGACCACTAAACCTGCTGTCTTGCTCTTACTGTACATGCTACTATACGATCCATTCAGAATAACTAGACCAGCACATAATCTAAAACACCTTCAGTCACCATCCAGTCTAACACTCCTGCTTTTAAACCAAATACATGCTGAAAATAATAATTTACTGACATCTGGACTCGACTCTCCACAATCTCTGATGAAATCGGTTGGGTTTTCTCTGTATTAGAGCTGTTTTGAATTTACTGTTTGAACGCATTCGTTTAATGGATCCTTGGACTGAAAAGTTTACAGGAGTTTACCGGTTTTTAAGCTATTGTTTTCGTTGTAATGTACTGATTCAAATTAGTAATCAATAATTAACTATTATTTTACCACTCTGCGCGCATCCCCTGACATGCTCTCGTGCATGAAGAAGCAGCATATCTGTCACTGTCGGCAATCGGCATCCTCTCTGACTGACGGAGCGGGCGAGGGCGCAGGCTCAATCATCAAATATATTTCAAAGGAAGCCGGCGCCACGGTCCTGACCGCATCACTGTCTTTACTGAGTGTTTTTAGGGAATATTTGTATTTTTTTTACATGCGATTGGATTAGCTATTCATGTGGTGGACTGTCATGATTTTGCCTAATGCAGGATACTAATGAATGATGCGCATCAGAGGGGATTTAGAAGTGGGTATACGCAAAGCCGACTAATAAAGAAGTGGGTATACGCCGTATACCTGCGTATACCCTCCACTACACCACTGGATATAAGTGTACATGGCTTATATGTCCAAAAAAGTATTACATAATATATAATATATTATATAATATGATAATTATAAGTAATATATAAAGATATATTTGTATAGGCTAGATATATATGTTAATATATGAAATTGTTCCAATTATGAAAATGTTTCCAATTTTTTACTTCCTATAACAATATATTTCATACATGTAAATGTTAAATATATGTACATATATTACATTTGCGTATGGGTTAGACCAATGACCTCTTGTCTGATCTGGATTCTTGTCCAAACAACCCATCTGCACGACACTATAATCTAAATCTACCAATCTCATTCAAGGTCAGGATAAACCTAAACAACTAAATCTCAAAAGGACCCTGAGTTACACTAGTTCTAAAGGGTGATTATGTGATATGGGACAATGAACTTACTTGATAGCAAGGGTTACTAGTGCTACCACAGAATACAACTCCACAAGATAGTGTTTTAATAACATCAGTCAACCCTCTGTATGCATGTGAAAATTAATCACCCTTGAAGAGAGGACGTAAGGGCAAGGGTCAAGGGGTAGTAGAAGCCAAAAGTTGATAGCAAGGGTTACTAGTGCTACCACAGAATACAACTCCACAAGATAGTGTTTTAATAACATCAGTCAACCCTTTGTATGCATGTGGAAATTAATCACCCTTGAAGAGAGGACATAAGGGCAAGGGTCAAGGGGTAGTAGAAGCCAAAAGACTAAATAAATAAGTGCTCAAGCATTAAATCTCTGCACAAAAAGAGGGGTTTATTCAGGCCACAGTGGAAAAAAACATGTTTACTTTATGTATTTTCCTTCACAAGTTCCCTTGAGTACACCATATCTCACTCTTTCAAGGAAACAAGGATATTAGCTTCTCCTCTGTTCTCTGCAGGGATTATTTCTATCCCAAGGTAGAGAAAAAAGGAAAAGATTACAATTTGGATTTATTATTTGTGAAGTCACAGCTTGAATAAAAGGAAACTCACTGATTTAAGTCTACTACCATTTTTAGAAACATGATGCATTTTATAATTCTGAGGATAGATGTGCTTTTCCAGAAAACCACTTCAGGGGTTTCTCATGAATATTTATTTAAATAATCGAAGACGGGAAAACATAGACACAGTTATTATAGGCTATGCAATACCATCGGATGCCATTAGTGCCACAGAAATTGTACACAGCAGCTTTAATGTTGCTTTGATGCTTATTACATTGTACATTCTAAAGGTGCATCAAATTAGCTAAATTTTTTGTGGGCAACAAAGGTCCACTGTTGCTTGTTTATAGTGCGTGCATTATTTGTGAAGCATTGCACACACAAGTGTCACTTTCAAACCTACTGAAATGGCTATTTCGCCCCCGACAATTTGCAGAAAAATGTTAAATGTGATTATAAATGTGAATATACACTAATTATTAAGTCACATATTCAGAAAAACTGAAAATGCAACTTATTTCCTTATAACTGCGACTTTATGGCCTGGTTTCACAGACAGGGCTTAGGTTTAGGATTAGGCCACAGTTCAAATAGGACATTTAAGTATCTTTTATAAACGTACCTTATAAAAAACATTACTGGTGAGCATCTTGAGACAAATCAATAACACTGACATATTTTAAGATATGTCAGTGCAAGTTTCTTTCAGTGGAAAGAATTGGTTTATTGGCCAATTCTTAGAATTTGGAATACTCTATGTAATCGTACGCTTTCGAAATGGTCTGTTTTGCCCTGCCATCATTAGCTGAAGCTGTGTGTGAACAAGAAGTGGCTGCAGAGTGTGTGAGTTGCTCCGTCTCTCATGCAGCCAGAGAGAGATTCTCCGGTGTAAATCGGCTTAATTTGCAGCACAATCGGCCGATGCCGATTAATTAATAAAATACCAAAAATTGGTCAGCCGATCAATCGGTCTACCTCTAGTTATTTGTGAACTAAATCTGCTGTAAAAGAGTGAGCTGTTTAAGCCCACTGAAATGCTTGAATGTGGATATGTGGTATATGTGTGTAAACCATGCAGCTGTGACTGCAACAAGTTACAGGACAATCTGCCGCATAACACTGTGTAGCCACACTCACTGTAAAATCTCAAATGATCACTCCTTATAACCGTACATCAAGTATCAAATAACCTAATTCACTAAATTGACATTAACTTCATTTGCTTACATTTGTTTACATTCATCACTATCACTTCATCTTCAGCACTATCGTTGTCAACATCATCTTCATCCTCATAAAGACAATTACACATATATTGTGTAAAATCTGGAATGGGTAATAGCTCAGCAGTGATGTGTGGATGTGAGATGGCCCCACAGCCCTGCATGAGAATGCCTACTGCTCCCCCTCAGCTCTTCTGAGACTCGCTGTGTGCACTTTTCCACCATTTCCAGTTTAAGTCTTGGAATGCAGTTTGTCATATTTTTCCATAGCGTAATTCCCACCATAAATAGTCACTTAAGGCAACAGGGACACTGTCTCAGACAGACAGCGATCAGCATTCTCAGAAAATAGTTTAGTTCTGACAACTACTGAGGCCCTGGAAATGAGCAGTGGGATATCACAGAATAAGTGACATGTTTCATAAGAGGACTTTCTGTATTGTTCTACAAATTTATGACCCTGAGTTTCATTTGTAACCTTGTAGCCATAACCTATAAATAGCTCTAATTTATAGATTGTAATCAAATAAATGACAAAAATATCTAGGTCACATTAAATTATATACAGTGCTGCTTGAAAGTTTGTGAACCCGTTAGAATTTTCTATATTTCTGCATAAAAATAACCCCAAAAATTCATCAGTTTTTCATGCAAGTCCTGAAAGTTGACAGAGAACCCAATCAAGGTGACAGGAGAGAGGGTGAAAGAGTGAGTGAGCGGGAGATATAGGAGGCAGGTGACAGAGGCAGAGTGGGACTGCTGCGGCCTCATGCCTCGCTGCCCTTCTGTCTCTGTCTCATAAATCACTTCTCCAGTCCTGCCTCATGGCTCAACTTGTACTGAGCTCTTAGCCCAAGACCTCGACCCCTGTTTACTTCTTTTAGCCCTGGGTGACGGCAAGTCCCTCCTGCATACATGAGGCCAGTGTTCGAATTATACCAATGTGTTTCCAGGAAGAAATAGGTCTTAGAAAGCACTTCCTGGAATTCTGAAAAACAGGACTGCAATGTCAATATTGCAAGTAAAAACAAATGATATTTCAAGTGATATTTAGAATCTGATGATTATGCTGTAGTCAACTGCTGTTAGAGTTATGTTCTTTGAATTTTCCCAGGTATCATGCTTCATTTATATATATATATATATATATATATATATGTACAGTGCTGCTTGAAAGTTTGTGAACCCTTTAGAATTTTCTATATTTCTGCATAAAAATAACCCCAAAAAATCATCAGTTTTTCATGCAAGTCCTGAAAGTTGACAAAGAGAACCCAATCAAACAAATGAGATGAAAATATATACTTTTTCATTTATTTATTTAGGAAAATGATCCAATATTGCATATCTGTGAGCAGCAAAAGTAAGTGAATCTCTAGGATTAGCTTTTAATTTGAAGGTGAAATTAGAGTCTATCTATTCAGAGGTGTTTTTAATCAGTGAGATGACTATCAGGTGTCAGTGTGTGCCAAAGAACAGGGATCTATCAAAGTCTGATCATGTTTGTGGAAGTGTATCATGGCACAAACAAATGAAATCTCTGAGGACCTCAGACAAAGAGTTGGTGTTGCTCATCAGGCTAGAAAAGGTTTCAAAGCCATCTCTAGTGGCAAAGAGTTTGGACCCCACCAATCCACAGTCTGACAGATTGTGTACAAATGGAGGAAATTCAAGACCACTGTAACCCTCCCCAGGAGTGCTCCACCAACAACAAACACTCTAAAAGCAAGACGTGTAAAAGTCCACTAGGTTTCAAAGGAATGCAGGCTAACTTCTAAATAACTAAAGGCCTTTCTCACATTGGATAATGTTGATGTTTATGAGTCCATCATCAGGAGAACATTGAACAACCATGGTGTCCATGGCAGAGTCGCAAGAAGAAAGCCACTGCTCTCCAAAAAGAACATTGTTGCCCATCTGCAGTTTGCTAAAGATCATGTGGACAAG
>NW_015546049.1:1047868-1054903 GCF_001515605.1 Sinocyclocheilus anshuiensis | reverse complement strand
TATATAAATAATAATCTTAGATAAATAACTATCAGGCAATTTGACCTTTTTATGACAAGGCAAGTTTAGTACAGATTATAAAATAACATGTGGTGCAACCCCCCAAAAACTCATGATATTTATGAATTAATAATTGATGATGCTGTTTAAAACAACAACAAAAAAATCCTTAAATACATTTACCTTAAAAAAATAAAATAAAAATACTTTTACCTTAAAATAATAATATATATGACATGGATGTGTACACAAATATATTATATATTAAATATATAGCAAGAGATGTCATGATTGAAATATTATCTTTTACTTAAAGGTTTTTACTTGAATCATTCAATTTTCAAAATATGAAACTAACATAAATGTAAAAAGTACATTTTACAAAATTGGAACATGTGTTTTAAGCTAGATTTTCTATCATGGACACTTTTTTTGCCCAGAAGATATGCTATAGCTCACACACTGGGTGAATTAGGGGGAGTGTTGCAGGAGTTAGATTTATTTACAATGTTGTGATTGGCTGGATTAGTTCCACCTTGTCATTGCATCGCTCACACTATAAGATCAGATGGTGATAATATGCAACAGGTTTGAACATATCGTAGTGTCTGTGACTGCTCGAGACAGGTTCGGATCACATTGCTGACCTGCTCATACGAGCTTTGGCAACCACAGTGAACACCAATTTGGCTGCGATGCGGGGGTTTTGTCGCAGACCTTGGAAATCTGTCTGCGACCGCAAAATCCAGCCAAAAGTCTTGTAGTGTGGGCTTGCTCAAGTCTAATTCGCATAGAAATGACTCCTATGTTTTAGTACTAAATCACTCAAATATACTCAATTTCAAACACATGGGTTATCTGTTTATGTGTACTGAATGTGCATGATCAGTGTAATTGCTGACCATGGTTTTATTAATTTATTGTTGAAGCTGGAGAATTGCTTTTTTTAGCAGAGGAATGCAAGGGATACTCCACCTCAATATGAAAATTCTGTCCTTTTTTTTGTGTTCAGCAGAAGACAGAAGTTCACACAAATTTGGAACTACATGGAACACAATTTTCCTTTTTGATTTCATTTTTGGTGTAGTATCGCTTTAACACAGAGTATGCTAAAATGCTGTACGTGAAGTTGTATCTCTCAATTATTTTACAATTTATTCTGCCTGTAAATGCACCTCCACAAAAAATAACTCACTTTTCAACCTCATTAATCCACACAGCATAATAAAAAGAGTTTACAAATGTAATTTGTAGCAACTTTGCATCATCTTCATTCACTTTGCCAGTTTTATCTGAACCTCCTTACAGTTCATCATTCTGACATACTGCTGTTAGATAAGTGCTCCAAGGACACCTATGATGCTTTATGAATTAGCCTATCCAAAGTCCTGCAAATCCTGGTAATGGAATGAGGGAGTCAAACCCATGGTGATAAAAAGTTAAGGGAGTAGTACTGTTTTTTTCTATGCAATGAAATGCACTTGATGAATCCATCCAGTGGTGTTTGAAAATTTTGCTTTGTTTGTGTTACCTGTAACAATAGTATGCCACTGCTCATTGCTCAGTTTTGTTGATCAATCCAGTAAATGTCGAGTAGAAATGAACTGAATCAAGCATTATCTAAAATATTTGCTGAAAGAAACTCACTTGTTGTGTAGTGCACTGCTTGCTGGTTAACAATACCATGTTAGTGTTTAAAATAGTGGAGAGGTCTTGTGACTGTGTCCGTCTGTGCTCAAATGGCCCCGTAATGATGCTGAATCTGTAAGCACCATTAACCCGGAGCTCAGGCTCCAGTAACGCAATGCTCACAGACAGATCACTGTTATTCATTGTGAACCGAAACAAAGATGTCAGTTGATTTAGTTACAGAGTGAAGAAATTAGTCATTTTTAACAAGTGTCCTTGGAGGTCAGTGTAGGGGGTAAACTGACTGTTGCACGCAGTAGTTTGGTTTATGTCAACAGAGCCATGAGATGAAATTTCTAAATTTGTTTTCTTCAGATGATATCAGTCTTATTTGAAGTCCATTTATATTTGTCAGGAAGAAAGGAAGAAGTTTAGTGACATGCTCTGAGGAGCTTATATTTAGAAATGAGGCTGATTTGCAGCAGTTATCTGGAAGTTGTTTTGGCTGGAGTTCATATAGTCACTGTGGGGGTTTGTACTGGGACTTTAAAATTACTTTAAAGTCCCCATGAAATCAAAATTAAAGTTTTTTGGGTGCCTTTTTGATTTCATTTTTGGTGTAGTATCGCTTTAACACAGAGTATGCTAAAATGCTTTACGTATCTCTCAATTATTTTACAATTTATTCTGCCTGTAAATGCACCTCCACAAAAAATAACTCACTTTTCAACCTCATTAATCCACACAGCATAATAAAAAGAGTTTACAAATGTAATTTGTAGCAACTTTGCATCATCTTCATTCACTTTGCCAGTTTTATCTGAACCTCCTTACAGTTCATCATTCTGACATACTGCTGTTAGATAAGTGCTCCAAGGACACCTATATAACAAAGAGTGAAAAATTTAAGGGGGTCTGAATACTTTCCGTACCCACTGTGTGTATATATATAAATATAAGAAAAGTATATTTATGAAAGGTGCATTTACACCGATTTTAACTTAATATTGAAAAAAAATTGACATGGGCACATTATTTGTTAACAACCTACAGAGTGCTTATTTTTTTTTGTGATTTCATTTCAGTGAAGTTGTCATGTTTGTAGTGGTTATATAGTTTTAATATCATGCCAGTATTGTTATGATCTTGCCCCAGGCTCCACAAACTACATGCAAGAACTGCCCGTAAATATAATAAATGCCAGAGCCAGCCTACCACAACCATGCATTTTTGGGCTTCACATGATAACTGCTTAACCCGAGTTATTTAAATTTAGTCATGTCTTTAGCTGACACTAACGCTGTATTTTATAAAACTCCATGGCAGCACCCGTTTGGCATGGCTGTTTTTCCTCTAACTAAGAGAGAGAGAGTGAACTGCTTACCGTAATCAATGATGCCAGCCCAGAGCTCCTTTGGTTGGAAGACTTCCATGCCAGAGCATTAGGCAAGGGTTTGTGTCGCTTGTAATTTACGACATTGAGGGAAACGGGCAAAAGGACAATATGGGGGGAGGGGCCATGGCACGGAAGGCTTGGGAATACCAGGGGGCAGTTTTGAAACCCAAGTGGGTTCTGTAGCTCTGAATGTGTTGTGAAGTAGATGGCAGAAAGAAAGAGGAAGAAAGGCAGAGGAACCAGAGTTAATGTTTGGAAGAGAAGTAGTATGCTGAATTTGCTACACATAACGCCAGGTTCACATTACTCCGTTTGCAGTGCGAATGTGGTGCGTATTTTTTCCATGCTCATGTTAACGGATTAATAAAGCGTGCACACTGCACACGGTTGCGGTCCAGCAGTGCGTTCCAGGACCGGTGCGTCTGCTGCAGTGCAGAGATTGTTTCCGCACCGAGTCTATTTTTACTGCACTGCAAGCGAAGAATTAAAAGTAACAGGGCATTCTTGAGCAACTTAATAAATAAATCTAGAAGTAAATGCAAAAGTAAAAAGTAAAAAAAAAAAAAAAGCAATTCAAAAAATTGAATAATGTGTTGCTTATATTTATTGAGATAGAGAGTATCATAATGCATATGCACGCTTTCCCTTCAGCGTAAACAACGCTGATTACACAGATTACGTCTATGCGCGTGCTTTCTCCCCCGAACGTAAACAACACTGATTACATGCATTAGGCAAGGGTTTGTGTCGCTTGTAATTTACGACATTGAGGGAAACGGGCAAAAGGACAATATGGGGGGAGGGGCCATGGCACGGAAGGCTTGGGAATACCAGGGGGCAGTTTTGAAACCCAAGTGGGTTCTGTAGCTCTGAATGTGTTGTGAAGTAGATGGCAGAAAGAAAGAGGAAGAAAGGCAGAGGAACCAGAGTTAATGTTTGGAAGAGAAGTAGTATGCTGAATTTGCTTGATTTTGATTACAGTAAAGAAGGAGAGCAGGATCCAAATTTTCTTTCCAAGAATTGAAGTCAGCGGCAGACCTGAGGCTTTCAGTTGGCAATGACTGAATTTAGTCAGAAGCTTAAAAGAAGACTGCATTAGTGACATAATATTCCTCTGATCTTCACAAAGATTAACGATGTGTGAAAACTAAAATAAAACTGGTTAAAATCTCAAAATAGCTACATAAAATCCCTTTTACCCTAAAACCATGTAACTTTAAACAATTTGTCCAATTTTTCTTCCAAAAGAACACAAACTCTCTGTTTGCAAAAACTATCATCCAAAATGGATTTCTGGAAAGCACGTTTCCATTTTCTTTTATTTGTTTGTTTGATTCTGGAGGGTTTCCAGTTTCCAAGCAGAGACAGAATAATGAGTGGTGATATTTGAATCTGAGAACAATCCGATTGCATAATAGTCAGGAAAAATAAAAGGCCATTACTCAGCACTCAATCTTTGATTTGCCCAAGACTCAACCGAATTCTATTAGAAATGATTTTGCAAAGCAACTTCTAAATAAACAATTATTTCGAAACACTCATCCATTGAGTACAACATCAATATAAGCTTGTTATCTTTGCTGAAATGAACAAGACACAGCAAAGGCTAGAAATGTTAGATCAGACAGACTTTGTGTACTCTAGCTGCACTGGCACTACTCAACTCGTAGCTTCGCAAAACTGAAGTTGAGCCACTGATGTCACATGGATTATTTTACAGATCTCCTTACTACGTTTCTGGACCTGGGAACATTACAGTTGCGCTGCTGTTTATGCAGAGTCTGAGAGCTCTCACATTTCATCAAAGGATCCAAATTTTCTTTCCAAGAATTGAAGTCAGCGGCAGACCTGAGGCTTTCAGTTGGCAATGACTGAATTTAGTCAGAAGCTTAAAAGAAGACTGCATTAGTGACATAATATTCCTCTGATCTTCACAAAGATTAACGATGTGTGAAAACTAAAATAAAACTGGTTAAAATCTCAAAATAGCTACATAAAATCCCTTTTAACCTAAAACCATGTAACTTTAAACAATTTGTCCAATTTTTCTTCCAAAAGAACACAAACTCTCTGTTTGCAAAAACTATCATCCAAAATGGATTTCTGGAAAGCACGTTTCCATTTTCTTTTATTTGTTTGTTTGATTCTGGAGGGTTTCCAGTTTCCAAGCAGAGACAGAATAATGAGTGGTGATATTTGAATCTGAGAACAATCCGATTGCATAATAGTCAGGAAAAATAAAAGGCCATTACTCAGCACTCAATCTTTGATTTGCCCAAGACTCAACCGAATTCTATTAGAAATGATTTTGCAAAGCAACTTCTAAATAAACAATTATTTCGAAACACTCATCCATTGAGTACAACATCAATATAAGCTTGTTATCTTTGCTGAAATGAACAAGACACAGCAAAGGCTAGAAATGTTAGATCAGACAGACTTTGTGTACTCTAGCTGCACTGGCACTACTCAATTGTTTTACTAATCGGTTTTAAGGCCATTTCATGTTCATGTACCAGAATTTGAGGAATGTAGGCCATTTGAAAAGCCACGTCTTAGCATGCGCTTTGTGCTGCACACATGGAATGACAATGGTGTGTATGCTCACTAACATTTAACCCTGACAGAACTGACTACTACTGCCGATAGCCTGACAACATCAAAATAATGCATCACAATAGCAATTCAGTTCTTTCATATTTAATTATAGCACTCGTATTCTATGAGTATATGAATGTAGCAGTCAAAACATGTTCATACATCAGTCAAAATTTTCATACATACCATACATATATATATATATATACACACACACAAACACACACACACACACATACATACATACATACACCTATAATGTAAAATAGGTGTGGGTGATTGACTTCTTTTAATTTTATTTCATCATAGTAATTAATGACAGAATTTTCATTTTGGGGTGAACTAACCCTTTAAGCTACAAGCTAAAAGAAAAGTCTAAGCTTTTAACTGTATACCTAACCTTTACAAGCAGAAGTTAAGTGTAAGTCCTATTTACATTTTTTTAATGTAATTTTTTATGCACTAAATAAGTGTGTATATATTGTTATGTGAATAGATGACATGAAATTTCAAGCAAGTTATGGAATCTCAAGTTAAATTTGAGTTAAATGTAAAAACATTTCTATAATAAAATATTATAAAAGCACATTTTATTTGGAATATACACACACACACACACAATTTATGATTATTTGAGGAATGTAGGCCATTTGAAAAGCCACGTCTTAGCATGCGCTTTGTGCTGCACACATGGAATGACAATGGTGTGTATGCTCACTAACATTTAACCCTGACAGAACTGACTACTACTGCCGATAGCCTGACAAAATCAAAATAATGCATCACAATAGCAATTCAGTTCTTTCATATTTAATTATAGCACTCGTATTCTATGAGTATATGAATGTAGCAGTCAAAACATGTTCATACATCAGTCAAAATTTTCATACATACCATACATATATATATATATATACACACACACAAACACACACACACACACACACATACATACATACACCTATAATGTAAAATAGGTGTGGGTGATTGACTTCTTTTCATTTTATTTCATCATTTATTTCATGCTGACAATATTAAATGTTTTTAATGTTTTTTAACAATTTCACTCTTTAAAAAAACATTAAAACTTAAAGTTATTCAAAATGTAAATAAAGAAGCAAATCACAAATAAGGGTACAAATAATATAAATCAAAGCTACAAATTATATAAATGGTGCTTTAAGTTGTTTTATATCTGTTATACTGCACAGCCCTAATGTAACGGGAAATATAATATGTAATAGGGCTGTCAAAATGACTGAAAAACTCAATTCGAATTTTCCACTAAAATATGATCAAAATTCAAATTATATTCGAATTTAAAAGGCATAATTTCAGTTAGGGGGAAAAAAGCTTTTGGCTTCTCTCCTGAGGCCACAAGAGGGCGCATCGAGCAAAATATTATGCACGTT
>NW_015546049.1:1026529-1047721 GCF_001515605.1 Sinocyclocheilus anshuiensis | reverse complement strand
AATTAATAAAGTTGCTTAAACAATTAGAAAAAAAACAGCACCATGCATGTATGTATAGTTTAATACAAAGGACCGAAAACCAATCACAAAGAGTAGACTACTTTCTTCATTTAAAAACATGAGATACAGTGGGATGGGGGAAAACCGCCATAAAGTCTTGAGACATGTTTTTTAAAAGTTGAACTTACATTAATTTTACATGGCTTTTTAAACATGCCGCACTCTCTCGCGAGTGCAACGGTGATAGATGCCCCGCTAGAAAATGTGATAAATATGCATTCTGTGTCAACGGCTTGGTTTCAGTTTCGCCGTAAACAACATCTTCGCCACACTGATGCTCTCGTTTTCCGCAATATATTGAATGAACAATGTAGCAGCGCCGCATCTAGTGGGTTCAACTGGATAGTCTAACAAAAGCATTAAAATGCAATGACACTTACATTGTCGTCGCATTTCGTGCACCACTGATAAGGCTGCCTGACACAGACCTAAAATTCGAATGCAACGTTTTTGCACGAATTTTGAATGAATTTTTTTAATTCGATGACTATTCGAAATTCGAAATTTTTTTGACAGCCCTAATATGTAATAGTTAGGGGTGTAACAATATGTCACGATATGGTTTGATGCATGATGCCGATCTCACGATACTGTAAACAAAGCCAAAATAGAGTTAAAATAGTATTTTTTAAATTATTACTTCCAACACATATGGTAAACAGTTAACAAAAAATACTGTTCAATTTTTTAATTATATCAATTTAAATTTGGTATCACATCAGGGGTGAACTTGAATAGGCTTGGACTTGGTCCTGTTCTTTAATGCACAGGGCAATGATGACACCAGAATAGAAATATTAATGATTTTGCTTAGTTAAAAATACAGAATTACATTAGACACAAATGTTTGCACTCTGTCCCTGACTACATACATTTAAAAAGTTTTAAAAGTTGTATTTTATTAAATAACGTCTTTTAAGTTATTCATAAAAATTAATAAACATGGAAGGTCATATGTGACCTTCTGAGTTTATCTTAATTGCTCTACCACTATACCATATTTGATGTTGAATTAAAACTGTCTAAACTTCAATTTTGAACTGCACACAATGCATGTTGTTGCTATCCATGATACATATTGTTGCATTTCTATATTGAAATATATTGTTACACAATATTACTATTAGTATTATAGTATTGTAACTACCCTAATAACAGTGTATATCTGTAAGAGTCTTAGTGTGAAACCACACCATAGTGTGCTCAAAGGGGGATCCCACACACTACATCCAGCACAGTTCCTGCCAATATGACGCCACATAATCCCTACCAGCATAAGCAAGTCTTACCAAGTATACGCGCCAACATCTCAGCAGAAATCAGTATACTGGTAGATTGCTTAGCAGATGCTTATCAAAACTGAAGATGTAGGATGCCACAAAAATGAATCTGCTTTTATTCAAAAGGATGTTGTTTGGATTGAGCATAACAGTAAAAGAAGCAGGGATGTCATCTATTATGAGACGTAATGCAGCCTTAACTAGGCCAAGTGAAGTGAAAAAGAATTCCCACGTTAAAACAAGAAGGAAAGGAGGTTGCTGAATCTGAATTAAGCATAGATTGGCCTACATTAGCGGGTGGATTGGTTCAATACGTGCAAGAACTCATGTGGAGGCCAATCACCTTCAGTGGCCCTGTGTTACAAAAATACAGCAATTGCTGTACTGTAAATGAATTACAGTGGATTATGACATCTATAGATGTCACTACTGATAACGTACCCACTGCATACTGATGCACAGGATGACTTTTATCTTTTTATGGAGTATTCATGGAACATTCGTGGTATATTTTGAATATATAACAACATAACTATGTGATCAGATGAAGTCAGTCTTTATTATAGAATCCTACAACTATAATGACAAAAACATGATGGCAAAACAGATGGAGATGCAGATGAACGTGGAGTCTCTTGCTGAGAAAGAACTGAAGGCCAAGAGTTCATCTGCATGATTTAAGAAGATAAGAGATCTTCATATCTCGCATAAATTAACAGACTGATCATCTCAAGAGGGTGATAACGATGCAGGCACTGAACTCTAAGTCATATTGAAGGGTTAGTGAGTTCAGGAGAATTAGGCTCTAATTTCATGACCTTTGTCTTTATGCACTTTGTTCTGTCCGTTTGCAATGAAAATGGTTTCTACATCCTTCTGCAGCTAAATGACTTTGATGAAACAAGTACTACAGAGAAGATAGTACCCCGTTCCTGTACTAGATTAAGCACTAATGGAACTGACGGGATACTTGATGAAATTTGATAAAGAATGACAGATGCATCAAAAGTGCTGGTCACTCAGGATGCATTTTTGCTTACATGTGCATAGTTTTTAAATGTAAGCAAGTACTAAATGGATGTACTTGACCACTTACTTAAATCCTCTATCGTAGCTTGTCAAAGGCTAAAAAATACACAATGTGAGATTTTTTTTTTTATTGCATTATATCTATTCACTCTAAAAAATGTTGGGTTAAATACAACCCAGTGCTGGGTAAAATAGGGACAAACCCAGCAATTGGGTTGTTTTGACCCAGCGGTTGGGTTAAATGTTTAACCCAACCTTCTGGGTAGTAACCCAACCGCTGGGCCAAAACAACCCAATTGCTGGGTTTGTCCCTATTTTACCCAGCACTGGGTTGTATTTAACCCAGCATTTTTTAGAGTGTTGTGTTATGGGTCAATTTGACCCACATATTTTTATGTTTAAAATAACTGCACAGACACAAAATTAAATAAATATATAATAATAAATAAATAAGGTGCAAATAACTAACAAATAAATAGTATCTTACATTATTTGTACTATAGCATTTATCGCTATTGGTACTTCCTCTGCCTTTTTTTCCCAAACCCGTGTGTGGGTAAAATAGGTTTCTCATGTATTTTATATTTTAGTGTTAGAAGTTACAATAAAGGTGTTCTTTTTTTTCTTTTTTTTTTACCTGACTCTTCAGTGTTTTTCACAGGGTTAATTTTTAGCAAACTGCATGAAAACCAATGGAAGTCAGAAGTCACATCTAACAACACAGATTTTTTTTTAGGTTGGCTGATTGGGCCATTAGTTTTTACTCTGCCTGTCAACTCACTGGCCTCACCCCAAAATATTGATCTTTTTTTTTTTTTTAGCAAGTCATTTTATAATTAGTAGAAATATTAATATTTTTAATGCAGTTTTGTTAACTGTCTCAAACTAGGCCAGCAGGCCATCCTTGTTTAGGCCTTAATTTACTTAAACATTTAGTCAAACATTTATCATTTAGTAGCACTGTTTATCATAGGACATATTCCTACAAATAAATAAACATCAAATACTAGTATACTAAGAGAGAGAAAAATATGCACTCGACTCAACATGTAAGAATCATTGCAGCAACAAATGCCTCCTGAACTACACCGCTTTGGGTTAAGCCCAGATGATGAAAAATGCCATTCTCATTAAACACAAAACTGCTGTTTGGCAGGGGTCCCTTTATGACACATTAATTATTTCAATCATAAAGGAACTAGACTGTAGCAGCAGGAATTTTAAGGCTGACCTTTAAGGTCATGATTGCAGTCAGAAGCCCTTGTTATTTGGACCCCCAATTAGTTGACCATTACAAGGCATCTGAGTCATTTTCCTCTGTCAGAATTGAGTATCATCTACCTCATGTTTCAAAGTTATCATGCAAGTTAGCAGCAGAAATAAAAAAGCAACTTTTGCCACTCAAAAAGCAATATCAAAGAGAAACAAATTACAGTTTGAAGGTGTGCTTGGCAGGAGTGATGTATTTTGTTCATACTTTGGATGGCTGGGCAGCTCCGCAAGAGGCATTAGATTAATTAACACTGACTTACAATACAAAGCACTTTGAACTGAGAGAGTGCTCGAACCACAGCCAGATTGACGTGAAACTTTGTGCTCACTCCCCTAATCAGTCATTAGAATACCAGTGGCCAGTTTCCTCTGGAGAGCAGCCAAGAACAAAAGTCACAATCATAGCCAAGGTTGCTAAAATTCTTATAATGGCCTTGTAGTTTTATAGTCGCCAAGTCATGAACGACTAGAACAGTCACAAAAACTTACAATTAAATGTTTAATATGATATGATAAAATACACTAATATAGTTCATTTTGATATTAATTGCAAGCTGGTTTGACTTTAAAACATTAGACATGCAGAGGTGGGCATGCTGTCATAAAACCTTATGAGGCTATGTCTAACGCAAAATGATAATATAAGTGGCAATTACATTTAGTCCATTAGAGTCTGACTTGCACCATAAACTGTAAATCTACTCCTATTTCTATGTTTTTGGGGGAATATGTTGTTAAGTGCAGTTTCCCTTACAGTTTATTTTCTTTACACCTTTTAAAACTATTTTCTGAATTCTAAAGACTTTTTTTGACTACTTAGAAAATTCCCATCAAGATTCTCATCATTTTACCCACATAACACAAAATTCAGATTGTAGAAGTGGCATGTTATTTCATGCATTATGAGGTATTACACCTAATACCCCCCCTGAGTCATCCTTAAGCAACTGTGAGTACACCTGCAGTGTATTTCCATTGCATCACTGCATTCTCACCTCTGTTGCAAGCATTAACCTTTAGCTATGTGAGGGCACATCGAGATACCGCACTTAGTGCAAGCACTTCCCCGCACTCAGGCATATTCTAATACGTTTGCAGGGTCCTGAGGGTGAGCAAGCGAGGGTCAAATAAAGCTCCTAACAGTTTTAAATCATGTAGGAACACTCAAGAAGGAACAAACAATGGGTATGGAGAGGAAGTATTTAGCCAATTAAAATGGGATTGACCATGCTTGATAAACTAGACCCTGCCTCTTTATTCCCACAAAAACTGTGAAAAAGTTCACATTATTTCAATATAACAAATTATTTCCATCAATTTGACACAATAATTTGTGTCTTAAGAGATTATGAGCTTATTCCTAAGAAATTCAATTCAAAATAGTCCAAAAACTAAAATGTACATTAAGTTGTATCTTTGGCACCCTTGACTTTACTTAAAAATTTAAGGCAGCATTTAAACTTGTCTTAACCCAATTTTAGCAGGTTTAAATCAGTATAGGTGATAAAAAGTGGGAAGACGGATTTTAAAGGATAACAATGGATGATGGGGGACATATCATATGTATATTTACGTATTGCATTATTATTTTAATCAATAAACCTAAAAACCTTACTGAACTGAATGAATGAATTTTGTAGGTAGCCTGCCAAATCAATGTTTATATATATGAATAGGCATAACTTGGACAAAAACAGCTAAAATGTATTATTATTATTTTTTTTTATTTTTTTTTTTTAAATCTGGAAATCTGAATTAAATCAACTCTTTTATACATGCTTAATACAGCCGCTGCTTAAAAGGCACACGGCTTTTTTGATATGACACGATGCATAACTAGTGCAGTTTTCAAATAACAATAAAACTTATGCAACTTTGCCTAATATTGTAAGAAAACATCCAATGCAACCAACAGATTGTCAGCCCGCGCAAATCAAAGACTCATGTTTGGCATCCGCGCAAGCGCTCTCTCACCTTTCTTGAACTCCTCCAGCATTGCGTCGAGTTTAGTGTCATTGAAGACGAAATGTAAGGGATGGCTGTAGAACTTCGTTATCGTCTTCAGCGGGGTACAGTCGTCGGGATCCACAAACGCAAGGTCCTTCACGAACAGCTGGTCCACGATGTTGGACCTGTCGCCCTCGAATACCGGAATGCGCGTATAGCCGCTCTCCATGATCTCGCTCATGCTGTTGAAATCGAGCGTGGCGTCGCCGGTGATCATGAAGCAATCGCGCAACGGGGTCATCACATCTTCCACGGTCTTAGTCCTGAGCTCCAGTGCGCCCTGAATGATGTTCAGCTCCTCTTTCACCAAGTCATTATAGGGATCTGTGACCCTCAACATCTCCAAGAGCTTCTCTCGGTTGTACACCGTGCCAATCTCCTGTCCAAGGAGATAATCGAGCAGTTTACTTACCGGATAGGACGCAGGGAAAGTGAGCAGCATGAAGAATTTGGTCAAGAAGATTGTATTCGCACCCACAGCAAGACCGTGTCGTGAACATATCGCTTGAGGCACAATCTCTCCAAATATGACAATGCCAATGGTGGACATCACTACAGCTATCAATCCAGAACCGGCAATGTCATCCAACAGAATGGTCAAGGTGGTGTTGACCAGAACATTCCCCAGAAGAAGCGAGCAAAGCAGGTAGTTTCCTTGGCTCCTGACGGGCTCGATCTTCCTGGCGTAATTCTTCTCCTTCTCCGTCCCGCAGTTCTGGACGATCTGCAGCTCCATGGGATCCAGCGCCATCAGACCCAAGTTCAAGCCGCTGAACATGCCTGAGAGGCAGAGCAACATGGAAATGAAGATGACCTGGAGCCAGAAAGGGAGAAGAAACCTTTTCTCCTCCACCACGATCACTTTGGTGTCTTCTCCATCGTGATAGATCCACGTGTTCTCCGTCCACGGGTCGTGCGCGCCAGCCACGGCAGGTGTGGAAGTGGCGATGCACAGGTAGTACGCTTTGCTCCTCTCAGTCTTTCGCAGAGGCTTGACCTCGATCTCCACGATGCCAGACGTCTTGCGATTTAAAATGATGTTGGGCAAGATGAGAATATCCGAAGTCCTGATGCCACAGGGGTGCAAGCCCGACGTGTCCTCCTGACTCTTGTTGTCCCCTGAGGAGCTGTCGATGTTGCCAATCACTCGACTCCTCTCGTGTTCCGTAAAGGCGATTTTGGACCACGTCTCGTTGTTGATGTTTTGCCCGAACACCCTCAGTCTCACCCGAGACCTCTCACTGACCCGCAAATAGCCCCTGTCCATGAAGGAAATGTCGTCCGTGTCCTCCAGTCTCAGCCCGATGATGACCGTCTCCTCTCCCCCTCCTTCCTTGCCACTTGTGGGAGTAATTAAATAACTGCTTGCAGTTAACAAAATCAGAGTAAAGGCTCGGACCCGGCTAAGTGACGCCATTTTTTGAGGGGGTACTGGAACCGACGGTTCTGCCATGTTGATAATGGTCAGCCTCTTGAATGTTAGGGCTTTTAAAAATCAGAGCCAATCCGGCTTCATGTCCGCTGCGCGTCGCCTTGACTTGTGCATCAGGTCTCGCTGAGTCCCACTACGCGGTTGAAACTGATCACACTTCAGCGAGAGCAGCGCGAACTCGTGCCTCCACTGATGTCTCGGTGACAGGCAAGCGGGCCACCCAATCCAGAGGCGCAGCTGGGAGGGGGGCGGGGCTTTCGCTGCCGCAACAGCCAATGAGCTCCGTAAACAGTCGCACTTAAAGCAAATGAGCGCAAACAGAAGTTTCCTCGTGACTGTTTTTGGTGTTTTGAGAAGGATCTTTGTTGACAGCATTTTTAAATAGTGCCAAGATACACTCAAGAAGTGTAGTAAATAACTAACAAGATTATAGAGCGTTTCTTCAATGACCCAGGGACGACCTGTGGACTTTTAGAAAATAAATATACATGCATCTCAGGAGAATTTCTGTCAGTTTTCTGAAACTGTATCCTAAATTACATCACCTGAAATTACACACAATAAAAAATAAAATAAAAAGACAAATAACATATCTTCCTTGGTTTTTCTCTTTAATTCTATTTACTGTTGCCTCCATAGTAAACAAGTAGACTATTGAAAAATCTTTGTAGGAAGAAAATTGTTGTCCTGGAAATGATGCCACACTGCACTTTTTCTTTCTTTGAATCGTAATAGTTTCACAAATGCAATGTGTAGACAGGAATGTAGGGGTAAGAGGGGAAAGTAGGATCACAACGGGATCTCTGGGGATTCAAGGACCCATATGTCCAAAACATGTGCACAGCCCACAGCAAGACATATATTTATGTTGGTTTTTAATAATTTGTGATTGACCGTTTGGATCTGAGACGAGGATAAAACAAAATCTATCTAAAAAAAATAATAATAATACGAAAAGTATCAAAAATAGATTACATGGAATAAATAAAAAAATAGATGTAAATAGCAAAAATAGATGTTAATGTGACCTTCATATACTGTAACAATAAGAAAAAGAAGTTTATTATCAACCTCTGAGACATAAAAGTGCTGAACACCCAGGAACTCAGCCCTCAGTCATCCTAAAGAAATTAACAAAGCTATAAATGTATTGTGATTACACAAAAACTTCTCATAGGTAACTATATACCTCACATAGATAAGGCAGGGATTAAAGCAATCTTTAAAAATGCAAGGGGGGGGGGGAAACCTATGAAAGGATGTAGAAAATAATCATGATCTCCATAGAGTCAACCTTTTATCATTATCAGCGATCAGAGATCAGTCCAGACCAAAGGAAAGTTGATTATGAAATATTTCACAATCCTACAATCTTTACAGGTAGTGAAAATTCACATTCAGTCAATTAGAGAGAATAAATAAATCTATGTTGAAAACCCTTTTGACTGGAATTCTGTACAAGTTTCCATAACTTCATGTAACCTCAAATTCTGGTCCCAGAATTGCAGCAAAGGCTTGACGAGTTCCCCTTCCCACCTGAAAGTCCTGTTGTGAATTTTTAAGGTATGGGGCTAGATTAGGTTTTATAAAAAGTGATTTGCATGTCAGTATCATTAAATGATTTATTTAAAAGTAAATCACAGCTGAATATCCTTCAGCTGATAGTAATACCCAGGCAGTCAGCTCAAACGTATTTTTATTACAGCAATGGAAAAAGTGATTTGATTACAAAAGTTCAATAAAACATGTGTTTTCAGTTAGCTTATGTTTGGCAATACAATAAAGATTACAATAAAGATTAAACCTGACAGGTGAACACTTTAGATTATGCAACTATATAGACCTGTGTGAGGTACTGGCCAATGCTATACATTTATCTGCAGTATGATTAAAGATTTATTTAAAACATCACTAGATTTATTGATTTCTTATTGTTTTTCCTTGTGTTACCTTTCACAAATTATAAGTAATACTATAGTATAGTATATATATGGTACTATTACATTTGTACACAATCACAGTCACAATTAACAACAAATAATGTGTTCTTTTCAAGTAAAAATCAAACAGTACTGCTACATTTGCTGGGAGTCACTGGCAGCATGATTGCTGGGAGTCACTGGCAGCATGATTGCTGGTCTCCACAGCACCCCCCAGTGGAAGGAGTTACACTTGCACTGCCCAACTGCTGGACCAGCTCAAAGGGATTCACTGACACTGCCTGGAGAGAGACGTAGATTCTCAGTGGTTGCAAGTACAGTATATTCATAATTTACATCGATTTGGTTCCGTAGTACTTCAGTATTCATGGACACATAGCCATTCATTGACACTGATTCATTACGCAGCTGCATCCCATTATATCATAGGTATGTTCAAATTCATTGCATCCAGGATAAGATGATGGAATCAATTTTGAATCAGAACTTACAGGCAGATCTCTTTGATCAACACAACCATAACATTGTTGTCTATAACAAGGATTTTCATTCAATAATGTGCGTGTGTGTGTGTGTGTGTGTGTGCTAAACCTGACAAAATCTCCAAAAACCTCCCTTTGGGGATGTCCTCGTTTGTAAAACTGGTATAAAAATAATGTAAACAAAGTTTTTTTTTTAATTGTAAAAATGCAGAAAGTTTCCTGTAAGGTGTAGGTTTAGGTGTAGGGTTGGTGTAGGACAATAGCACATACAGTTTGTACAGTATAAAAACCATTACGCCTAGGGAATGTCCCCACAATTCACAAAAACAAACATGTGTGTGTGTGTGTGTGTACACTGCTTGGCCAAAGAAAAAAAAAAGTTGACATCTGGATTTAAATATGCAAATATGTCTGATTTCAAGATTTAATAATTATTGCAGTCATTTTTATGTTTCTTACATGTATGTTTGGCAACAATTCTTTTAACACTAACTGATGTAGTGCATAGCTTTTTATTTCTCAAAAAACCACGTTGGGCACCCCAGAGTCCTGACCTTAACCCCACTGAAAATCTTTATGGTGTGCTGGAGTCGACTTTACACTGCCTGTCCAAAAAAAAAAAAGAAAAAAAGTTGCACACTAATATTTTGTTGGACTGCCTTTAACTTTGAATTTATTGTGCATTCGTTGTTTTGACAATGTCATGTGACATCACAGCATTTTTCACAACTCTTTCCATCAAGAGTTGCATTCATTTTTAGCCGAGATCTTGTGTTGACAATGGGAGAGTCAAACCACTCTCTAAAAAGTCCACTCCAAAAGTCAAAAGTCAAATCCTAAAGACTTTCAGTAGACTTAAACTCAGGACTCTGTGGTGGCCAATTCATACAAGAAAATGATTCCTCAAGCTCACTGAACCACTATTTCACAAATTAAGCCTGGTGAATCTTGGTTTTGTTATCCTGAAATATGTACATGGGTATGTCTTCCAACATGGTTGCTTAAGAAAAGAAATGCTGCTAAACATATAACACGTCAGAAACATGATGATCCATAATAATCCAACCCTAAACTCTTCAGTATTTGCTTATTTAAATCCACATGGCGACTTTTTTTTTTTGGCAATGTACAGTATATATACACATGTAAAAATCTATGTATATATATTTTTTACTAAATATTTTTTATATTTATAATACATGAAAATATATAGCCGCCTGGGTCCCTCGCAAGGGGACCATCACATTTTGGGGGGGCGGGGGATTCAAAAATTTTGAAAAACTCTGGTCTAAAACAACAGAAACGGCATGAATCTGGATGCAATGCTTCCTTATTACATTTTTAAACCACAAGTTTTGTAAATGTCGCCTTGATTTGGTTTACAATATTAATGAGATTATATTTATAGGCTTTTGTGTAAAGGTAAAAATCAGCTGAAGCATGTCAGGAATCTTTTTAGATCTAAAAACTTTTAAGAATAAAACCAAAACTATATCTTTAGGCCAGCATTTCTAAAATTGTGCTTCGTTGTTGTAAGTCAATTCTATATAGTCCTTTCTTGTGTTTGAAGGGACTGAATCACCAACAACACTGATAAGATGGCATTGTTTGTTTGAAAGGGCGGGCATTCCTCTGTGGCCAAGGCTTGTGTGTCTGTGGCTGATGGGTCTAGAGCAACTTAGTGGCCAATGAGAAATATTTTGAATGCTAGTTGTTATGTTGAAAGCTGATTAGTCTAAAATTGTAACAAAAGTGTATTTTACACCTGAAACTCAATTGGAACATTATGCACAGACGAGATATACTATTAAGTGCATTACTGAATATATGACCGACACTAAGAAAATGAGGCATGTTTACACACTGGTAAGAGTCACTTACCTTGGGTTTGGCCCAGCATCCTCCAGAGCCGGAGGTGTTCAACCCCTGAGGCTGAAATGTGAATTCTTCAGAAAATCTGGAGTTGTTCAAGATGCTGGCCACAACACCATCCACCTCCATCTCTGCATCTACCTAGAGAAACACACAAAAGTGCCGTGTACATGCTTGCTGACAACAGACACTACTGTTCAATGGTTTGGGGTCGCTAACAATTTTAAATGTTTTTGAAAGGAGTCTCTTATGCTCACCAAGGCTTCATTTATTTGCTCTAAAATACAGTAAAAATAGTAATATTGTGAAATATTGTTACAATTTAAAATAACTGTCTTCTATTGTGATACATTTTAAAATGTAATTTATTCTTATAATGCAGCTGAATTTTCAGTAGCCATTACTCAGTACTCAATCAATTTATGCATCCTTGCTAAATAAAAGCATTAATTTCTTAGAAAAAAAATCCTACTGACCCCAAACTTTTCAAACGGTATGTGTTATGGCTTTTATGTAACACATTTAAATTAATTACATGTACAGCATTTATTACATATGCATATTACTTTTAATATCACCATGTGACCAGCAGACAAAGCAAAAACTCAGAACACAAGGTATAGCTATTAAGATATAGTTAGTCATGATTCAAATACAGCTAAACCATTTGGATGTTATTCTAACATTACTATTCATTTATTCAAAAACATTAATTATAACTACTGGCACAAATAAGGGAAAAATGTGCTGGACCTGATATGCAATATGAGCTCTATATGCAGATCTGATGAACTGGATGTAGCTACACACCTTAAAGGTATACTGGGCATCAAACTCGAAGCTTTCCTCCTCACCTGTAATTTCTCCATTGTACATGACCAGACAGGACTTCTTCTCTGAACCTTTTGGTAACTTGAAGAGCCGGTATGTGGCTGACACAAATTTGTAGTCACCTAAACAAATTTTACAATTCAAGGTAAAACTATGAACTAACATTTAAAAAAAAAAAAAAATGAAAATGAAAAAAATATATATAAATATTTTCATTCATCTTTACGATGCATTATGCACTGGCACAATTTATAAACAAATGTTCCGTTTTAGTGCACATTCTCAAAATTGATGCAACAGGGTTTAATATTTTTAATTATACTAATAATATTGTTAACACTGGCAACAAATTGACCATAAAATCTGCTCATTTTTGCTTCGCCAACAACTAAAGTTTCAGAAGAAACCTAAGCAGAATCAAACACTGAATTTTTCTTGCAGCAAACACAGACAAGTGGAGTTAGTTCAATACAGTCTGGTGCTAATTATTTCATGCTTACCATTACAAGGTGGCATATTTTAACACAAACATCTCACCAAGCAGTTTCTCTAGTTCCTTGTTGCCCACAGTGATGATACTTGCAGTAACCAGTCTGGGTTTACAGAACCCAACCTCTTCAGCCAGTCGTATCAGGTCTTCCCACCACAATGCTCCACTGAGGCACTCACCTGATCAACACATGCAAAGAAGCCTGTAACAGTGTCATTTATATGTAAATGTCTAGGCAGCACAATGAGTTGTATTAGCAACACTTCAAAGTTTTAAAATACAACTTCCATTACTCCATTAAATAATCTCCATTACTTTTTAATTTATTTTACAAAAAAAAAAAAAAAAAGAATAGCTCTGCTCCAAACCACTAGAATATGAAATAAGAAAAAGTTCTTCCTCAGGATTATTGTCTTACTCTCCAGTGCAAATGTAAAGATGATTAAAGATGACATATCATGAAAATCTGACTTTTCCAGGTTTTAAGTGCCATAATCAGGTCCCCGGTGCATCTACCAACCAAGGAAATGTGAAAATTCTGAGATTTTCGGAATGCATCGTGATTCTCTCTCGAATCGATTCTGAGCTTAGTTTTTAACAGCAGATGGTGCTCCAGGCTAGTCTTAAAGGTGACATATCATGAAAATCGGACTTTTCCAGGTTTTTTTAAGTGCTATAATCAGGTCCCTGGTGCATCTACCAACCAAGGAAACGTGAAAAAGATTAACCCAATCACTTTGTTTTCGTAAGCCTTTTTCTGCAAGTGTCTGAAAAAACGAGCTCGTCTGATTTCGCTCCCTTGGTGACGTGGCAAAGGGATCTCATTATTATATTACCGCCCCTTAATCCGTAAGTTTACACCCACGGCGCCGTTATTGTGTTTTCGCAAGCGACAACGGTATACCAGCTCTAATGCCATAGTGTAAATTTGAGCAAAACATGCTAACTGTTCTGTCTTTGGCTGCACAGACGAGCACAGAACACTGTTTACAGTCCCAGCCTCAGAGGAGACAAGAGAGCAGTGCATTTATCAATTTATTTACTGTATATTGCTGCTGCCACACAGATCTAAAGTAAACAACCATATATCAGAAGTTTCAACTAATATGGTTTAAAACGCATGATTTCAGCGCGATAAACATGATAATCAGAACCAAAACAATGTTTTTTAGCAGGTAAGAGCTGTAATTGCGCAGCTCAATTCTGGAAAAGGGGGCGGGGAGCAGCAGCTCATTTGCATTTAAAGAGACAGGGCCGAAAAACAGCGTGTTTCTGCTTCCACTCAAAATAGGCATTTTCAAAATGATATTATAAATGATCTGTGGAGTATTTTGAGCTGAAATTTCACACGGAAAGGAGGACTAAGAATCTCCAACGACAACTGGCAGTGCTACATTTGCTACAAGTGCCTGCACTTCAGCGTCCATCCATCTATCGCTGTTCTCCATACTTGCGAAATAAGTTGACACAATGTTTACAGTATGTTTACACGGCGTTTTAAATCATGGTGGGTGAGGGTGTTTTCGTACGCGTTTGGCCAATCAATGTCTACTTACGTCACGATTAGTACCAGTTGTGCTGGTCAGACCCTGCTCCAGAGTAGGAGCTAATTTGGTTCTCAAAAAAGGCAGTCCGGTACTAAAATCGCACCCAGTTCCGGCGGTGCGAAAATGCCAAAAAGTGGGTAGTTCCACAATTAGTTCTGGTACTATGAAAAGGTTCCCTCGGTGCGAAAGTCCCTAATATGTCTCCTTTAAATCAAGGCATAAGCTTACTTAATTTTGTTCAGTTTCTCAGAAAACAAGACTTCATATCTTCATTTAGCCTGTAAATGTATCTTGATTTAAAGATGTTTAGATATTTGTATTGGAAAACAAGACAAAAACAACTGAGGAAGACTTCATTTTTAGCAATACGTGCAACACCGTGACTTAATGAATTTAATACGTTCTGCTCTGATTTAAGACCCTTTAAGGCCTTAATTTGTGGAAGACAAATTAAGAATTTTTAAGACCTTTTTTAAGACTTTTTAAAGACAAAATATCTGTTCTTTCTTACCCCATAACACTTTGTTGGCCTTGAGGTCTTCAGGGATTCTAGCATCACTATAAACTTCACTAAAGTACAATTCCCCTGCATCCTAAACACAAACCGAATCAAAATCCTTTTTGTTTGTTAATGAGCTAAAGGCACAAAAGATATCCATTATTCAAAAGATATCCATGTTTCAAATATTCAAAGTAACATGTTAACATGTTCTAGGCTATTAATATAGCATCTGAGTGTCAGGGTTGGAAAAAAATCAGAACTAAAAAATAAAGAATTAAACTGAATTCTGTATGAAATCAAAGTACCTTCAGTACACGGTAAGCCTCTCTCAGGACACTGGTTTTATCTGGTGACAGGTTCACCACACAGTTTGATCTTTAGAAATAAAAGAACAAAAACTGCCAATTAATTGCTTGTTCATGCTATCAAGCAGTGGAAACTGAACAGACTCCAACTAACAGTTTCGTGTCAGCAAAGAATTGCAAAGTTATTTTTCTTCACAAATAGGCTATCATTTTGAAACTGTGAAAACTTACATGATGATATCATATGATTTCTCCACCAGACCTGCTTCTGCCAGGGCCTCAATGTAGCCTTGAACAAAATTCACATTTGGCTTTTTATAGCCAAATCTTTGCATGTGGTAGTCGATGTATTTCCTAGCCACCACAAGCTGTAAAACAAAGAAGACATCTGAGCAGTTCACATATACTGTCAAATGCATTTAGGATAGTAAATGAAAAACATATATTTATTAGTGCTGTCAATCAATTAAAATATTTAATCACTATTAATCTCATTATTTTTAATGAGATTAACTGACAATAACATTTGTGGGAAGTCGTGGCCTAATGGCTAGAGAGTCGGACTCGTAACCCAAAGGTTGCGAGTTCGAGTCTCAGGTCCGGCAGGAATTGTAGGTGGGGGGAGTGAATGTCCAGCACTCTCTTCCACCTTCAATACCACGACTGAGGTGCCCTTGAGGCACAGAACCCCAAACTACTCCCTGGGCGCCGCAGCATAAATGGCTGCCCACTGCTCCGGGTGTGTGTTCACTGCTGTGTGTGTGCACTTAGGATGGGATAAATGCAGAGCACTAATTCCTAGTATGGTAACCATACTTGGCCACATGTCACGTCACTTCACTTTATTTGTTTGGAGAAAAAAAACAACAGTACTGTTGTAATTATTAGCTTTGGCAATTTTTAAAAAACTATTCTGAAATATCAGCGAAACAGAATTACACATTCACAAACTATGTACTAGTCTGCCATATATAGTAACTTGTAGCACAAGCCCGTATTACAGCATTACATTGCTATCCAAAACCTTAAAGGAATTTACCTGATCTTCAGTCATGTCGATACCTGTGACATGTCCCTTCTCTCCTACAAGCTGGATGAGCATGTAGCAGTCCCGTCCGCTCCCACATCCAAGATCAAGCACCCTGCAGCCCTCCAGACACTCAGGGACCACCAGACCACAGCCATAGTACCTGAGAGGAGGGACACAAGTTATTCTGCCACCAAGGGGTCAGTGCTGAAACATTGTGAAAGGCAGTATGTAAAACTGCAAATAATTTTAAATGTCAGAGGAAGTATCATCAGAATAAAGCAATATAACTTTAATTAGACTATGTCTAAGCAGTCACATTTTTAAAAATCTGTTAATCTTATTCATTATATCACTGGCTGGCTACATTTTTAGATATGATTATCTATAATTTAGATATATCATCAGAGGAAATGACCCTATTAAGCCACTCAAATCAATATGCTAATTTATGATTATTAATTTATTAATATGAGAACAGTTTTCTAAGAAAGTAGGTGTTTAGGTGCTGCTTTATTTTATAGCAATAGATGTATGTATTTTATAGATTTATTTAAAGATTTTTCCTTTTTATTTACAAAGGATGCATTCAATTGATAAAAAAGTGGCAGTAAGTGACAATGTAACAAAAAGATTCCTATTTCAAATAAATGCTGTTCTTTTGAACTTTCTATTCATCAAAGAATCCACAAAAACATTAAGCAGCACAACAGCAGTTTTCAACAGTAATAATGTTAATATGAAATGTTTCTTGAGCAGAAAATCAGGTTATTAGAATGATTTCTGAAGGATCATGTGACACTGAAAACTGGAGTAATGGCTGCTGAAAATTCAGCGCTGCATCAAAGAAATAAATTACATTTTACAATATATTACTAATATATAATTACAATATATTGCTAATATTATAAATCATATTTCACAATATTACTGTTTTTATTGTATTTGTTGTAATCAGCCTTGGTGAGCATAAGACCCTTCTCTAACTTACAGTTCCCAATTTTTTTTTTTTTCCAAATACATAAATATACCAAGGAAATAAATTAAATCAAACTGAATTTGATTCTAATTTCAATATATCACTTGTCTTTCTTTTTTAATAGTTCAGACTGAAACTACAAGTGGGCTTGTATGGTTTGTGAGCTTACGTTCCATATTACTTTGTTTTACCTCAAAGACATCTTGCATATGTATGTTTTAACGAAATCATCACAACATTTATCGAAGCAAACCTCACTTTGCAACGACATCTGGATGGATCTCAGCTATCACTTTTCTCACGTATGCAGGGACAGGCTTGGCAGACGGAACGCGGCATTGCTTTTCAGGTCAGATGTCTTCTTCAGTGTCTTTCCATAGTATTCCTATATTAAAGATTCATTATTTTAAACCACTGCGAGCATTAAACGTGTCTAATACAACCCCGCAAACTATTAGGGTGACTAACGTTTAGGTGTATTGGCTGCGATGTGGGATGTAGAAAATAAATATGATAAAATCTAGTAACTTTCATTTTGTTATACAAGATTACTTTAAGTTATACAGCCCTTAAAAGTCAATCATTTTTTAAGTTTGGGGGAAAAACATACCTTCACGTCATTGTAGACACTTGTAACAGCCTTGTTACTGTGAACAATAGTAATACATTGTACTGAGAATAGACTTTGTTTTGTACAGAATATGCTGGGCTGCTCCAGTCGCTACGTAGCGTAATAATCTATTTTGCCGTTACAAAATGAAAGCTCCGTTACTTTCCCAGCTTGAATCATACTGCAGATCAAACGTAAAAATGAGCAACATAACCAGTTTTACCTGGCTGCCGAAGGTGCGTCTGCCATGATTAAACGCTAAACGAGTAGGCGTTTCAGCCTTTCTCGACTTCCGTAGCTTGATAAATTCAGCCAGTCAGTGAGCAAATGCTGCAGCCCACGGAACTCGTATATAAATGCCGCAGGAGGAACAACTGTCATGATGATTATGCATAAAGTACTGCAGTAAATGAATAATAAAATAACATGTAATAAAGCATATTACTATGGGATTATTTACACGAAGTCGAGATAAGAGTTTCAGATGAATATATAGCTGTGACTGAGATTTTCACATTTAGCCTCTTCTTTTGAGTTGTTATCATGTTCGAAGGCAAGATAAAGGCACGAAGCATAAGTTGTGTTTCGTTCATGTTTCATTTCATATATCACGAGCAAGCAGCATTCGAGTGAGAGTTTTGAAACATTTCATTAGTAGTTGGACCTTCTTCTTTAAATTTTATTGGTAGTTGGCAAACCAACTGAAAGGTGCATTTACCGCCACCTACTGGACTGGAGTGTGGGCAGTACTTTGAAAGAAAGGACAAGGAGAGGAGAAAGAAAAAAATTGTTTATACACATATACATATATATATATATGTGGCCAAGGCAGTCAAATTGGAAGCATTTACAATATCTAACTATTAAATCGACTACGCCACCCAGAATACACCGGGAAATAACCTTATCAAAAAGCACATAGGTTCGCTACCAAGACAGGGTGAGTGTCAGGAAATGGACGGAGGACTCAAATGCAGTTCAAACAAAAAATAGACTTTATTCCGAAACCCAAGCCAGCAAAGGCGTGAAACACCACAGTTAGGGGAATGCAGTGGTGTGGCGCTCCCTGCGCACACATTCACCAAGACAGGGGGGCTGAGAGGAATACCGGAAAACGTCCAGAATCGTACTCCCAATCCGGCCTCACTGTCCACAGCCGCGATACTAATTCCTCGCCTGAGGATCCTGGAAACAGTGCAGAGAGTGTAGAGGAGAGTGAAAACTCAAAAGCGCGCCCATACGGCACATAAGGACATAAGACATACCCACGCCGAAAAAAAGACAAAGACAGGAATATATAGGAAGTGGGAATGAGTACCAGGTGCGGGCTAATAGAGCGCGCCGCCCCGCGAGTGAGCGCTGATTGCTCCACCATGTGTGTCTGAAACTGACAGGACCAAAACAACCACCACGTGCAAATGACAACGACAGCGCACAGGTGAGAGGCAGAAAGGAGTCGGAGAAGGTACCGGTACTGACAGAATCCCCCCCCTCAGGGATGCCTCCTGGCATCTCCGGAAGACTCACCATGACCCCGATGGAATTGGTCTATGAGAGTGCGGTCCAGTATGTCACGAGCCGGAATCCAACATCTCTCCTCCGGACCATAACCCTCCCAGTCTACCAGATATTGGTGACCCCTACCCCTTCGCCTCACATCGAGGAGACGTCGTACTGTGTAGGCGGGCGACCCCTCGATGAGTCTAGGAGGCGGAGGGGCCGAGGTCTGGGGTTGGAAGGGGGAGCGAATGACGGGCTTGATTCTGGATACATGAAACACGGGGTGAACTCTCTTAAGCATGGGGGGTAACTTGAGTCGAACGGTCACCGGGTTAAGCACCTTAGTCACGATGTACGGTCCAATGAATTTAGGTCCCAGTTTACGTGCGGGCAGTTTAAGAGGAATGTTCAGGGTAGACAACCAGACCTTCTGACCGCAAACGTAAAGTGGGGGCTTAGAACGGTGACGGTCCGCCGACGCCTTGTTCCTTTCGCCAGTCCGGATAAGGGCTTGTCTGGCGAGCCTCCATGTCCGGAGGCATCTCCGAATAAACGCGTGCGCGGATGGAACAATGGCGTCGGATTCTTGAGAGGGAAATAGTGGGGGCTGGTAGCCTAAACAGCACTGGAAGGGTGATAAACCCGTAGACGAGACCGGAAGGGAGTTATGTGCGTACTCGACCATGACTAATTTGGAACTCCAAGTCAATGGCTCTGATGACGCCACGCAACGCAGGACTCTCTCTAAGTCTTGATTGGCCCGCTCGGACTGACCATTAGTCTGCGGATGGTAACCAGAGGATAAGCTCACTGTCGCCCCCAGTTGCCGACAGAATTCTGTCCAAAACTTGGATACAAATTGGGGACCCCTGTCAGAGACCACGTCCACCGGGAGGCCATGAATGCGGAAGACGTGTTCTAAGACAATGGCCGCTGTCTCCCTCGCTGAAGGTAATTTGGGGAGGGGAATGAAATGAACCGCCTTCGAGAACCTGTCTACCACCGTGAAGACCACGGTGTTGCCATCAGACGGGGGTAGGCCTGTGACAAAGTCCATGGCAATGTGGGACCAGGGCCTCGAAGGGATAGGCAGCGGTCGGAGAAGCCCTACTGGGGGACGATTAGAGCCCTTACTCACCGCGCACACCGGACAGGCCAATACGAACTCGCGAGCGTCCCGTGCTACCGACGGCCACCAAAACCGTTGCTTAATCAGCGAAATAGTGCGAGCAGCTCCCGGGTGGCAAGCTAGTCCAGAAGAATGGCCCCACTGAAGGATGCTGGTTCGAACCGACCTGGGCACAAACAACAGACCCTCTGGGCATCCGGCGGGGATGGTGACGCCGTCTAGCGCCTCGCGGACTCTGGATTCCACCTCCCAGGTGACCGCCGCAACCACTCGGCTGGGTGGCACGATGGGCGCCGGAGAGGTGGACTCAGAGTCAGCTTCAAAAAGCCGCGAGAGCCCGTCGGGTTTACCGTTCTTACTCCCTGGGCGATAGGAGATGCTAAAGTTAAAACGCCCGAAGAATAGAGCCCAGCGGGCCTGTCGAGAATTTAGTCTTTTGGCGGAACGGATGTACTCAAGGTTCTTATGGTCAGTCCAAACCAAAAAAGGAACCCCCGCACCCTCCAGCCAGTGACGCCACTCCTCCAACGCCAACTTAACGGCCAGTAACTCCTTATTCCCGATATCGTAGTTCCGTTCCGAGGGGGTAAGACGATGAGAGAAAAAGGCGCAAGGGTGTATTTTGTCGTCAGCGGGTGATCTCTGGGACAAAATAGCCCCCACTCCCACCTCTGATGCATCCACCTCCACTACGAATTGGCGAGACGGGTCCGGATTCCTAAGGATAGGGGCTGACACAAAGCGGCCCTTTAATTTCTCAAAGGCCTCCTGAGCCGGTTCAGACCAATTGAAACGCCTTAGCGTGGAGGTGAGATTAGTCAGGGGTAGGGCGATTTGGCTAAACCCTCGAATGAACCGCCTGTAGAAATTGGCAAACCCCAGAAATCGCTGAACGGCT
>NW_015546049.1:1023644-1026432 GCF_001515605.1 Sinocyclocheilus anshuiensis | reverse complement strand
ATACACTTATTTATCTAACACTCATACTCAGTCTACACCTCAAATTTGCACATAATATACAGTACCTGTACATACAAAAACTGTATACATATATAGATATATACACATACATACCTTCTCCTTCCCCCCTATATATCTCCATTAAATTCTTTCACTTATCCCAGTATTTTTCAAATAATTCATTAGGAGACTATGTATTTCCCTAGACATTGTTTTTCCTAGCAGATTTCCCACTGTCATGTTTTGTTTTCCAACTTGTGTTTCTAACTCCCTTCTTTCTTCTTCATACCTTTTACAATCTAATAAAATATGTGTTACTGTCTCTTGTGTGTTGCAGTGGTTGCAGAGACCAGTGGGGTGTTTTCCTATTCTCTGTAATGTAAAATTTAAACCAGCATGACCTATTCTAAGACGTGTAATTATCTTTCCTTCCTTTGGATTCCTGCTCTGCCTAATACTATTGAAGCCTACTTGTTTTTGTATGTTATACAGGTGTCGTCCAGTATCAGTTATGTCCCAGTATTATTGCCATATTTTGCTTGTATGTCCCTTAATGATGGTTTTGATTTCTGTTCTACATAACGGTGTTTGTATATCAACTGTTTCATGCTTTATTGCTCCTCTTGCCAGAATATCTACAATCTCATTTCCTTCCACCCCTACATGAGCAGGAACCCAAAGGAAGGAAACATCCAGCCCTTTATCATACAGTATTAAAAGCAAGTTGAATATCTGGTATATGATATCTTGTCTACATGATGTTTTCCCAGATTGAATACTAGATAGAGCAGATAAGCTGTCAGAAGCTATGATTACATTTTGGTTCTGTTTATTTCCTTCCAGCCACTGTAATGCCAATAAAATTGCTAAAAGCTCTACTGTGTACACCGATAAATGATCTGCTGTTCTTTTTTTAACTGCTATTTCATAATGCGAAATGGAGAAAGCAGCCCCAGTACGGCCTGTCTCTGGCTGCTTTGATCCATCTGTAAATATGAATAGTTTGTCTTGATAAAGGTCCATATAGTTTTGAACTATTATCCTCAGTGGCATTATTTTAGATTTTTCTTTTAACATTTGTTGAAGGCTTATATCTACAGATGGCTTTTTGAATTTCCAAGGTGGCACAGTTGATAGTGCCACAATGGGGCTTACTTGGAGCTGGCTGAGGCTTGCGTTTTGTGCTTTTGCATTTCCTATCCATCCGAAACTGTAATAATTACTTTTACTATGTTCTGAACAATCTTGTAAGATGGCCTTTGTGGGATGTACTCCGCTATGCCCTTGTAGATTTATCCAATACGCCAGCATGATCTTGATCCTCCTAATACGTAAAGGCATCTCTCCTGTCTCAACTTGTAATGCAGATACTGGTGATGATTTAAACGCTCTAGTACAAATCCGAAGTGCCTGTGCCTGTTCCACATCAAGTTTTTTAAGGTTTGATTCTGATGCTGACATATATGCTAGGCAACCATAATCTAACGCTGCTCTTAAAAGAGCCTGATAGATGTTAATGAGCGATGCCCTGCTTGCTCCCCAGTCTTGCCCTGATAGACATCTTAAAACATTATTAACCTTTTTACATTTATTCCTAACCTTATCAATATGTTGACACCAGGTCAACTTCTCATCAAAAAACACTCCCAAGAATCTTACAACCTTAACCTGTTCAAGATCTTGCCCATACAGTTTAAGTAATATTGTTTTAGGACGTTTAGAAAAACATATAACTTGTGATTTTGAGATTGAAAGTTTAAATCCCCATTTATTTGTCCACTGTTCTACATTCCTTATTGCATTTTGCATTTTCCTACTTAAATATTCTATATTCCGACCTCTAACCCAGAGTGCCCCATCATCTGCATAAAGTGACTTGCCTACGTTTCCTTCAACCTGATCAAATATGTCATTAATCATAATATTAAATAATATTGGACTACATACACTGCCTTGTGGGATACCATTTTGTACTGTATATCTATTTGAATATTATGTGCCTACTTTAACTTCTATTATTCTTCTATTCAGGAAATCTAATACCCAATTATACATCTTGCCACTTATTCCTAATTTATTAAGTTTAATAAGAAGTCCGTCCTTCCACAGCATATCATATGCCTTTTCAATATCAATAAATACAGCAATTACATTTTCTTTATTACTTTGAGCTTTCCTAATTACTGACTCTAGGCATAGTACAGAGTCCATTGTCCCCCTTCCCTTACGAAATCCAGATTGATGTGGTGATATAAGACCATTTTTTTCAATATAATAATCTAATCTATTTGTTACCATCCTTTCCATGGTTTTCCCTAATTGTGACGTTAATGCTATGGGTCTATAGCTAGATGGATCTGACGGGTCTTTGCCAGGTTTAAGTATTGGGATTATAACTGCTTGTTTCCATATTAATGGGAGTTTACCTGCATTCCATATCATATTAAACAGTCTTAATATTATTTCAAGTGTGACATCTTTCATATGGCCTAACATGCAATAGCATATACCGTCTTTCCCTGGTGTGGTTTGTCGCGTGTTTGATATAGCTCTTTCCAACTCAAATAGAGTAAATTGCTGATCCAGATCTCCCCCTGATGTAATGCTTCTCTCTATTATCCCTGGACTTTGAGCAAGTGTCTGGTCTCTATACTCCTTAGCTGTTGACGATAGATTTCCAGAGCTGTGGATCTTCACAAAAGTTTTTACAAAAGGTTCTGCTTTTTCTGCATTACTAATTGCATTTTTGTTGTTACTACATAACACTGGTATTTCCACATTTGTCCTT
>NW_015546049.1:1012119-1020340 GCF_001515605.1 Sinocyclocheilus anshuiensis | reverse complement strand
TTTTTGTATGTTATACAGATGTCGTCCAGTATCAGTTATGTCCCAGTATTCTTGCCATATTTTGTTTGTATGTCCCTTAATAATGGTTTTGATTTCTGTTCTACATAACGGTATTTGTATATCAACTGTTTCATGCTTTATTGCTCTTCTTGCCAGAATATCTATAATCTCATTTCCTTCCACCCCTATGAGCAGGAACCCAAAGGAAGGAAACATCCAGCCCTTTATCATACAGTATTAAAAGTAGTTGAATATCTGGTATATGATATATTGTCTACATGATGTTTTCCCAGATTGAATACTAGATAGAGCAGGTAAGCTGTCAGAAGCTATGATTACATTTTGATTCTGTTTATTTCCTTCCAACCATTGTAATGCCAATAAAATTGCTAAAAGCTCTACTGTGTACACCGATAAATGATCTGCTGTTCTTTTTTTAACTGCTATTTCATAATGCGAAATGGAGAAAGCAGCCCCAGTACGGCCTGTCTCTGGCTGCTTTGATCCATCTGTAAATATGAATAGTTTGTCTTGATAAAGGTTCATAGTCTTGAACTATTACCTTCTGTGGCATTATTTTAGATTTTTCTTTTAACATTTGTTGAAGGCTTATATCTACAGATGGCTTTTTGAATTTCCAAGGTGGCACAGTTGATAGTGCCACAATGGGGCTTACTTGGAGCTGGCTGAGGCTTGCGTTTTGTGCTTTTGCATTTCCTATCCATCCGAAACTGTAATAATTACTTTTACTATGTTCTGAACAATCTTGTAAGATGGCCTTTGTGGGATGTACTCCGCTATGCCCTTGTAGATTTATCCAATACGCCAGCATGATCTTGATCCTCCTAATACGTAAAGGCATCTCTCCTGTCTCAACTTGTAATGCAGATACTGGTGATGATTTAAACGCTCTAGTACAAATCCGAAGTGCCTGTGCCTGTTCCACATCAAGTTTTTTAAGGTTTGATTCTGATGCTGACATATATGCTAGGCAACCATAATCTAACGCTGCTCTTAAAAGAGCCTGATAGATGTTAATGAGCGATGCCCTGCTTGCTCCCCAGTCTTGCCCTGATAGACATCTTAAAACATTATTAATCTTTTTACATTTATTCCTAACCTTATCAATATGTTGACACCAGGTCAACTTCTCATCAAAAAACACTCCCAAGAATCTTACAACCTTAACCTGTTCAAGATCTTGCCCATACAGTTTAAGTAATATTGTTTTAGGACGTTTAGAAAAACATATAACTTGTGATTTTGAGATTGAAAGTTTAAATCCCCATTTATTTGTCCACTGTTCTACATTCCTTATTGCATTTTGCATTTTCCTACTTAAATATTCTATATTCCGACCTCTAACCCAGAGTGCCCCATCATCTGCATAAAGTGACTTGCCTACGTTTCCTTCAACCTGATCAAATATGTCATTAATCATAATATTAAATAATATTGGACTACATACACTGCCTTGTGGGATACCATTTTCCACTGTATATCTATTTGAATATTCTGTGCCTACTTTAACTTCTATTGTTCTTCTATTCAGGAAATCTAATACCCAATTATACATCTTGCCACTTATTCCTAATTTATTAAGTTTAATAAGAAGTCCGTCCTTCCACAGCATATCATATGCCTTTTCAATATCAATAAATACAGCAATTACATTTTCTTTATTACTTTGAGCTTTCCTAATTACTGACTCTAGGCATAGTACAGAGTCCATTGTCCCCCTTCCCTTACGAAATCCAGATTGATGTGGTGATATAAGACCATTTTTTTCAATATAATAATCTAATCTATTTGTTACCATCCTTTCCATGGTTTTCCCTAATTGTGACGTTAATGCTATGGGTCTATAGCTAGATGAGTAGTTGGACCTTCTGAACAAATGCGCCCTTCACTAAACGAATCGGTGTTTCGAATCTGACCGAGAGTCGAAGCGACTCTGACTGAACGAGACATCTCGTTTGTGAACAAACTGAACTAGGACATCTCGTTCGTAAAAAAAAATAAAATAAAATAAATAAATGTACTGTGACATCTCCTTCTTGAACCGAGGGCCTGCTGTGACGGACTAAGCGAGTGGCTGTGATATAAAAGTGTACAAATAGTGATTTAAAAATAAATAAATATGCTGTACAATGTTTTATTCATTTATTGTTTCTTAAGTAGAAATGTAGGCAAGCAATTTAATAAAGAATAAGAGATGTTTAGATTGTGTGTGTGTGTGTGTGTGTGTGTGTGTGTGTGTGACACAGTGTAGGCCCTATGTGTTTATTTATTGACTCAATAACATAAGGCACTGGAAACTTTAAACCGGTTTACTAAAAAGATCCGTTCATTGGCCGTTCCTGTATGGAGCTTATAATATAACAAAACTATTTGAATTTGTATTGTATATATTTGAATTATTGACAAGTGGCATTTATCAAAACTGAATATTATGTGGCATTTAATATAGTTCTGAATTTTTTTTACTTGAATATTGAACATTTGAAATGTATCACAACTGCATTTGTTTTATAGCAGATTTTTATAGACATGTATTTTCAAACAGTGAATTTTTTATTCTGAATTCTTTGACTGCAAATATCCCGTTTTTAAAAATACAGCTTCAAGTTTTCAAGATGAAGAGGAAATTCAGAACATCAAATTCAATATTCTAAAATTCAATATGCAGAAATTCAGATCGTACAGAAAGTAAGTCAGAGGTCATCCACAGGGAAGAGCAGATGATCTCCGAGAAGTCAAACGAAGCATTTTGGCCAATTAATAGTTTTGTCATAGCCTATAAGCTCCATATTCCTGCACTATTCAAATGGCCACTGAATGGATCTCGTTAGTGAACTGATTCAAAGATTCGAGTCACTGAATCAGAATCCCTGCCGCTATTACATTGTCATTTAAAAAAAAAAACAAGGAACAAATGAAAACACTTATACATTTTATTTTGATTTGCGTTTAATTGAAAGTGTCACGATTAGGGTTTTTTGCATAACACAAGATAAAAAGATAAAAATATGAACTGCGCCACAACTCGTATCATTACATAGATTATTGCAATGTTAGACAAAACAGCTGCAGGCTGCACAATATGACATCGTATTTTAAGTCTTACGTGAGATACGCGGGATGCATCAAGACTTTGAAAATCAGCGGTTTTGTAATATATCAGAGAAAGAGATTGAGTCATAGGTATATGTCTCCAAGCTAGCACTAATATTAATAGATTGTAATCACAGAGACAAGAGCAGCAGATCTCTTTACTAATAACATTCGTTGGGGCAGTGAAATAAATTAATTTGTTAACATGGAGAGCTTTGAAAGAGTGCTTCAGTGGTCATGGAGGAACTGACGCTACTTTGGTGCAGAAATACAAAAATAAATCATTTTATTAATTACATATGTATGGCTCATTAGTTTGCATGTGAAACGAAAATCAAGGCACTTTGAAAAGTATATGACCTGAAAATCACACACACAGCTTTTGAGCTTTCATGAAGAAAAGCTTTTGTATAGAACTATATATTCTATGAGGCTAACGTTCAAGCTGATACTGGACAATTGGTGTGTGTGTGTGTGTGTGTGTGTGTGTGTGTGTGTGTGTGTGTATCATCATGACACACAGTGTAGGCCCTATGTGTTTATTTATTGACTCAATAACATAAGGCACTGGAAACTTTAAACCGGTTTACTAAAAAGATCCGTTCATTGGCCGTTCCTGTATGGAGCTTATAATATAACAAAACTATTTGAATTTGTATTGTATATATTTGAATTATTGACAAGTGGCATTTATCAAAACTGAATATTATGTGGCATTTAATATAGTTCTGAATTTTTTTTACTTGAATATTGAACATTTGAAATGTATCACAACTGCATTTGTTTTATAGCAGATTTTTATAGACATGTATTTTCAAACAGTGAATTTTTTATTCTGAATTCTTTGACTGCAAATATCCCGTTTTTAAAAATACAGCTTCAAGTTTTCAAGATGAAGAGGAAATTCAGAACATCAAATTCAATATTCTAAAATTCAATATGCAGAAATTCAGATCGTACAGAAAGTAAGTCAGAGGTCATCCACAGGGAAGAGCAGATGATCTCCGAGAAGTCAAACGAAGCATTTTGGCCAATTAATAGTTTTGTCATAGCCTATAAGCTCCATATTCCTGCACTATTCAAATGGCCACTGAATGGATCTCGTTAGTGAACTGATTCAAAGATTCGAGTCACTGAATCAGAATCCCTGCCGCTATTACATTGTCATTTAAAAAAAAAAACAAGGAACAAATGAAAACACTTATACATTTTATTTTGATTTGCGTTTAATTGAAAGTGTCACGATTAGGGTTTTTTGCATAACACAAGATAAAAAGATAAAAATATGAACTGCGCCACAACTCGTATCATTACATAGATTATTGCAATGTTAGACAAAACAGCTGCAGGCTGCACAATATGACATCGTATTTTAAGTCTTACGTGAGATACGCGGGATGCATCAAGACTTTGAAAATCAGCGGTTTTGTAATATATCAGAGAAAGAGATTGAGTCATAGGTATATGTCTCCAAGCTAGCACTAATATTAATAGATTGTAATCACAGAGACAAGAGCAGCAGATCTCTTTACTAATAACATTCGTTGGGGCAGTGAAATAAATTAATTTGTTAACATGGAGAGCTTTGAAAGAGTGCTTCAGTGGTCATGGAGGAACTGACGCTACTTTGGTGCAGAAATACAAAAATAAATCATTTTATTAATTACATATGTATGGCTCATTAGTTTGGATGTGAAACGAAAATCAAGGCACTTTGAAAAGTATATGACCTGAAAATCACACACACAGCTTTTGAGCTTTCATGAAGAAAAGCTTTTGTATAGAACTATATATTCTATGAGGCTAACGTTCAAGCTGATACTGGACAATTGGCATGTGAAACTGTATTTAGAGTGGTTGTAACAGTGCAAAAAGATGATCTTTTTGTCAGATCATGACCTTTTTGTCTTTTTGAACAGTCCCTCTTCAGTTTGCTTACAGAGCAAACAGGTCTGTGGACGAACCACAGTGATTTGAACGCATCTGATGGTCATAATTACGGCTCAACTCGTAAATACGAATCTCCCAGGAGTACCCGAACACACCATTACAGCACCACATGTATTGTCTAGTGGAGCAAGTAGAGCCCATCCTTGTGCACTTTTGGGCTTTTTAACAGCATAAAACATGCTCTGTATATAAAACAACAATGCAGAGAGCATCCAATTGTTTCCTCTCACTTTTTCTTTCGCCATCTCACTCTTTTTTTTACAGTAATGTCATGCATTTAGCTTTGTGATTCTGTGTTACTATGTTGTGGACCCTCTTGTTCATTAATAGTATGCAAATAGAGGCAGACAGGGTGAGGTTGAGATTGAGGCACAGGCGATGCTCCACGCTCCACTCTGTTTTCTGGGGACAGAAGTCCCTGACTTTCCTCTCCATGGGAATGAAGGCCACATTCCTCGCAGAAAGAGTCCTCTTGGTCCTCCTCGCTCAAAAGCCCCTCGAATTCTTTGGGCTCATGGCTCTCTAAGCATTGCCCACAAACACACACTTCAATCCCAGAGTCCCCCGTAAATCTGCGGTGCCTTCCCAGAATCCTCTCTTTCTCGTCAGGCATTGCCACATTCCTTAGCGGCTCCTTCCTGCACTCGTTCTGTTTGTCCATGCTGGGAGGCTGCTCTAAGGGCAGAGTGCTCTGTGCGGATCTGCCCCCCTCTAACTCGATCTCGCCCTTGCCGTCTTCTTTCTGGTGGTACCCGTTAGAGGTATGGATGTCCTCTATGTTTGGTCTGGAACAGAGTGTGTCAGATTCAGGGGCCAATGGAGTGGTCTGTCTGGGTGCACACTGCACATCCTGCTGGTCAGTGGTTAAAGGGCTGGTGTAGGTCGGAGGGCCGGCGTTTAAGGCACTGTATGGAGGAGGGGGCGTAGCGGGCCGATGCACTGCCTCCTCATAGTCTGGAAGGAGATTGTTGGGTAGGAATCCTGAAAGATAAAGAATGGTGAGAAAATGTCGAGAATAGCTGGGAGAATTTGAAGCATTCAAAATTCAGACTTTGTTTTTGGTTGAAGAACTACATTTGTAAACATTTTAAAGGGATACTCTCATATTGTTTCAAACTTGTATAACTTTCTTATGGAAGCCCATTTCTGCCAAAATAATAATAATAAATAAAAAATCATGCTTTGGTAAATCATAATGACATAAATTATGACATTTATTAGATAAAAAGTCAAAATTATGACATAAAACACTTCTATGTGTCAAATTATGACTTTAAATTTTGACTTTTTTTCCCTCACACTAAGTCATAATTATGAGATAAAGTCATTATTATGACATGAAACATTGAGTCTGTCAATTATGACTTTCAATTTCAACTACCTCATAATTATCATAGTATATCATAGTTTTATGATAGATTTGTTTTGCTAATTTTTATTATAATTTGAACTTATAACGTTTTATCATACCTTTTTATTATAATCGACTTCTTATAATGACTTAGTATGTCAATCATGACAAACATACTTTTGAATTTCTATGCCACAATTATAGTTTTTATATCATAATTTGAACTTTTAGGCCATCATTTTGACAATTACTTAGCATGTCATAATAATGACACCATGTCATAGTTTTAACTTTTTGTCAGTTTTGACTTAGCATTTCATAATTTCAAAATTTGATGTCAATTTCGACTGATGTCATTTTTCTTATGTGGCATAAATGTGCTTCACCGCTTTCTTCCTTATGCAGAACACAATATTTTTCAATTGTTTTTGACCATTAAGATTTCCATTAAGAAGTGAAATATCACTTTAACAAGACCGTATATAGCACTTGTGTGTGTGGGGGGGGTTTGACCAGGACATTTGTTACGTGAAAGTTTTGACCAGGACATTTGTTACATTAAACACATCTGTTCTCTCTCTGGTTTTGGTTAAATGTTAACCTAAATGACGAAGACTGAACGGACATTTCATCATGGCTGTGAGGTCGGGTGGCTGTACCAATAATTATGGAATACAAACTGTATAACTTTTGTATTTTTAAATTATGTAATTAACATGATTTGATTAAAGTGTCTGGCTGAAGACTGATCAATATAATTTAATAAGGATTTATTTGAAATATTTGAAAAAAATATGGGTCACTGCAGTTTGTTTCATTCTGAAGGTATGCTATATTCATAATAACATTATAAACCCACTTAGTTACAGAGTTTTGGAGTGATACTGCAACAGTGAAAACCACCAGACCAAAATCTACTCTTACAACATTCACTGTGGACTACTGATCACAGGTCAGTAGTACAGTAAAAATGTACAATGGTCTCTGATCAGGAGGTCAACCATTCTCAGAACCACCCAAAAAAAAAAAAATGATAAGGAAAATAACTCTGAACAATAACAACTGATGTAGCCATCATAATGTGACATGCTCTCAGCATGACCTATGGGTCTTTAGTTTTAAGATATCTGGATTAGATTAGATTACAACTATGGCTGTACAGTACAGTGTACTCAGACTCGCTGAAATGTGTCTATATTTATTAATTTACAATAATAAACAAAAGAAAAACAGACACTGTACAAAAATCTTGTAATTCTATTTATCCATGCTTTTTTTTTCTTTCTGATCTACACTTCTGTTCAGAGGTTTGTGGTTAGTAAGATTTTTTTTTAAAGGGGTCATATGATGCTGCTAAAAAGAACATTATTTTGTGTATTTGGTGTAATGAAATGTGTTTATGCGGTTTAAAGTAAAAAAAACGCATTATTTTCCACATACTGTAAATTATTGTTTCTCCTCTATGCCCTGCCTTTTTGAAACGTGTCGATTTTTACAAAGCTCATCGGTCTGAAAAAGCGAGGTGTGCTCTGACTGGCCAGTTATCCAGTGCGTTGTGATTGGCCGAATACCTCAAGCATAAGACGGAAATGTTACGCCCCTCACCATACTGTGTTGATGCCGTGTCCGGCCGGAGCAACGAGACAAAAACATGAAAACCAATTACAAACGAGGCATTTGTTGCATCCAGTGGGGACATAATTACTGATTATAATGACTTATACGGTCTTGCATCGCGCCGCGTAAACATAAAACTCTGTCTGCATTTGTGATCAGAGAAATGACAAACAACAAGTGCTACTCTAC
>NW_015546049.1:1006153-1010769 GCF_001515605.1 Sinocyclocheilus anshuiensis | reverse complement strand
CGTTTGAATCATCAGTGGCAAATCCTTTAAATGAAAACGTACTTACGTGAGTCAGAACTGCCGGCATTTTAGTCTAACGTTACTCTCCCAGGATCAGTAAACAGTCCTCCATAAAATGTACCGGCAATCCACATCACTAAGTTGATGTATTTCCTCAGCGACCAGCACGGATCAGCTCTAGGCATGACGAAGCGGATATCGTCCTCTTTTGGAAGACCAAACAAAGTAGTTTCGCTTTCACAACGAAGCACACAGCGTCTTCACGACATGGCGGCAGCGGCAACAACAATACTACAGCGAGAATAAAAGTTACGCCTTCTTTCTTTGCGTGAACATTTGGGAGGCGTTATGCAAATCTTCCCACATAGTGAGGTAGATATGTGGGGGCGTGTTCGAACGAGCCGTTTTAGGTAGGCGTGGCTGACTCTTAACGTTTATAAAGAATATCTCTTTGGATTTGAGACTTTAGTCTTTGCTAATTTACAGATCTTCTTTATGCACCAAGAGCTTGTAACACTCCAAAGAGAAAGGAAAAAATGAAATTGCATCATATGACCCCTTTAATTCACAAAAATAATAATAATATTTTTATTCAGCAAGGACACAATAAGTTGACAAACGTGAAAGTAAAGATATGTTACACAAAATTTCTATTTTAAATAAACGCTGCTCTTTTGAACGTTCTATTCATCAAAGATCCTATGGTTTCCACAGAAATATGAAGCGGCAGCACTGTTTTCAACACTGATATAATAATAATAAATGTATCTTGAGCAGCAAATCAGCAAATTAGAATGATTTCTGAAGGATCGTATGACATGTAATGGCTGCTGAAAATTCAGCTTTGCATCATAGGAATAAATTATATTAAAAAAAAAAAAAAACTAAAAAAAAAACAGTTTCTTTTTTAATTTGTTAGAAAAAGAAAAAATTGAAAACTGTTTCTATCGCAATGTTTCTCCTGTATTATGATCAAATAAATGCAGCAATGGTGAGCAGAAGAGACTTATTTCAAAACATTACTAAAAACTTACTAATCCCAAACTTTTGAACAGAAGTGTATATACAATTTTAATATAACTTTCTGCATCTAAGACAAGTAATTTTAGCGGTTGTCGTCATACAAATATAATTGTGCACTTGTGTTGTTTACCTTTGTTTTGATCGCAACCAGTTCTTGACCGTTCACGAATGACAAGAGTTTTCACTGAGAACAGGAATACTGATATTACTCATAATATTAATTTTGATATTAGTTGCCCACACAGTCCTTAAGGTTTGTTCTTAAAGTGATTTCAGTCTGCTTAATGCTATAAAAATAAGACTACTGACTATAAGATTATTGTAAATTAACTGTATATTAACTAAATTTGTTGCTGGTTTAGCATGCTACTATAATCTTGACAAACAACCATTGAAGATTTGAAGATGACAGCAGTTGTATTTGCATGCCTACTGCCAACACAGAAAATCAAGATGTTTGACACATGAACTGGCATGCCTTAAATAAGGACTTTGATCAAACCATGCCATCCCATGGCATGAAAAAACTCAAACTAAATGTTTGATAAGACTGTGTTTCACACGTGCTCTCACTGAAAGTAAACAAACAAAAGGCAGCAGGTGCAGAGTAGGAGGTGTAGGTGTATGTTAATCTCATCTTTCAGCACAACCAGGTCAAGACTAGGGTTGGGCCGATAGACGATGCCATCGTCCATCGCCGATGGCTGACAGACATCACGATGTTAAGATGACATCGTGAATCCTCTCCCACAATCCGCCGCATCCCAGTTCCGTGTTCGGAAAGGAAATGAAGTGTACTGTCTACGGAAATCCTAAAGGGAATAAATAGCCTACGAGATGGGAGGATAAAAAAATATTTCAATACTTTTTCTCGCAATTATATCGTTGGGTAAGTATAGGCGACTGTATATAAATTGCGGGCATCAGGGAGCCGTTGAAACCGCTTTCGATTGCGCGCTCTCATTTTACTTTCACTTTCACTTTCGAGATTCACGATCACAAGAACTCTATACTACAGCGGTAGTACTTACCACACATTTGACAAGATTAGATGTTTGTCATTGGTGCTCAGGATCTGCAAATCATTCGCCATCGTCCTATCAGACATTTCTCCTTACTCTGTGTATGTGGTAAGTGAACTTTCATGTACTGTAATGCAACAGGCTACCACTAGCAAGCGGCTAACCTTTTAGTGGCTCCGTATAAGGCGTTATTTGTTTCACGCTTCGGGCACAACCCTAACCCCGCCCCCACCCCCTAATGTCATCGTCCATCATGATGTTTCACTGTAGACGTCGTCCGATGCCAATTTGGTAGACATCACCCAACCCTAGTCAAGACCATCAAATAAATCCTTCTGAGAAAACCAAACACATACTAAGTTGCTATATTTACAGGACATTTTGTTAGTGCAGTTGAAAGAGATGTGTTAAAAGTTACACTGAGATATACTAATATTAACTGTTAATATTAAGTCATATCAACTGAGAATATATGTGATTAATTCAATTAAATCACATTATGTATTTAATTAGCTTAAATGTTTTTACTGACAACCCCAATTTTTATAAGCCATTTGATTGCTACTCTACACAAGCACTCACAATGTAAATATTATCTAGCAAATTAAATATTTCTTCTAGCATAAATATAAAAATAGCATACTGATTACTTTCCTAACTATTTTGAAATGACTTTTCAAGTCAGTTTTATTTTATTATTATTACTCTAGGTTTTAAATTCCCTTAATTTCCAGGGTTTCTGCTAAAAGAATACATTTAAAAAAAACTTTAAATAAGAAGGATGACATTACTGAAGTAGAAGGGCAGTGAGGTGTAGTTGTGAACCTCTCTGTAGGCAATGAGGTTGATCTCGTGCTGTCGTTGTTGTTGTTGCAGTCTGTGTTTGGTGTGACGATGATGACAAACGCAACAGCAGCTCAGGATGAAGATGATGGCCCACACCAGCCAGAACCCTGCAGAAAAATAAAACACATGGAAAAAATCCTGCACACAAACCAACAAAATATTTTAAATGACTTTGTACGCAATACAGCTACTTAAAACCTGACTAATTCCTCTTAGACTAAAACCACAGATAATGCACAAATGGTCCTCTGCATAAGGATTTGTGAGATTCGTAATTTTTACTCCACAGTTTGCAGAAGGTCAAGCATCTTAAGCTTTTCTCCTCATTTCAGCACATATGTGACCCTGGACCACAAAACCAGAATTAAGTCACTTGGGTATATTTGTAGCAATAGCCAAAAATACATTGTATGGGTCAAAATTGATTTTTCTTTTATGCCAAAAAATCATTAGGATATTAAGTAAAGATCATATTCCATGAATATATTTAGTAAATTTCCTACTGTAAATACATTAAACCTTAATTTTTGATTAGTAATATGCATTGCTAAGAACTTCATTTGGACAACTTTAAAGGCGATTTTCTCAGTATTTAGATTTTTTTTGCAGCCTCAGATTCCAGATTTTCAAATAGTTGTATCTCTGCCAAATATTATACTATCCTAACAAACCATACATCAATGGAAAGCTTATTTATTCAGCTTTACACAGATGCTGTATAAATCTCAATTTCAAAAAATTGACCCTTATGACTGGTTTTGTGGTCCAGGGTCACATATTCTGTTTAGTTCTTCTGAGCCTCTTAAGGCTTGGTCTCATTTATTCCTGCACAGCAAAATTCCACAGGCAAAATAAAGTAATCTCAATGGCAATCAGCATAATCAGGAAATGCACCTGATATTGAAGAAATGTCACGTTTGATTCGAGTTTATTGAATTTTTGGAAGTTTAATTTCATCATCATTCCTGTATCACACGGTGCCTCCTTTGCCATTCTAGGGTAAATGTGACCGAGCCTTTATGAATTCCTATCAAAAATTGTGACCCTGATTAAACACAATGATGCACTTACACCAGAGTTCATAGTAGTAGCTACAGCACTGGGACTCTCCACAACAGTGTCCTGTCTCACACGCGTAGCTTTTATTATTCACACCCTCGCAGTGAAGTACCTGCTGGGGAAAACAAACAAATAAAATAAAATAAAAAAGCAGGATACAAGATAAATGTCTTGTGGATTCAACAATTATCTCTAGAACAGCAAATCTTAAAGGAATAGTTCACCCTAAAATGAATATTTGCTGAAAATGTACTTACCCTCAGGCCATCCAAGATGTAGATGAGTTTGTTTCGATTTGGAGAAATGCAGCATTGCATCACTTGCTCACCAATGGATCCTCTGCAGTGAATGGGTGCCGTCAGAATGAGAGTCCATACAGCTGATAAAAACATCACAATAATCCACACGACTCCAGTCCATCAATTAACGTGAAAAGAAGTGAAAAGATGTGTTTGTGTAAGAAACAAATCCATTATGGAGACGTTTTTAACTTCAAACCATTGCTTCCAGCTAAAATAATAAAAATATGAGTCCTCAATCCATAATATTGCTTTCTCTCTGCAGAGGAACCATTGCTGAGCAAGTGATGTAATGCTAAATTTCTCCAAACCTGGTCCCATGAAGAAACAAACCCATCTACATCTTGGATGGCCTAAGGGTAAAAAA
>NW_015546049.1:1005042-1006143 GCF_001515605.1 Sinocyclocheilus anshuiensis | reverse complement strand
CAGGAGAATTCTGAGATGCTTAAAAATAGAAAATATTTGGATAAATGGTATGGTAATATTATGTGTGAAACAACTTATACCTTATGCCTATATGGTTATTATTAAGCAACAACATATGTACCATGGTATATAAACATTCACTTCCACTGTATTTACAGCTTATACTATCACTGTACTATTTTACCACCAAAGTACATGCAACGGTTTACAAATAAAATAATGAATCGGTTCAGCTCATTTTAAGCAGTGATAAACTATTCACACACAAACACAATGCCATATTTGGGTGCAATTTGTGTTTACAGTAAATAGGTTAATCATCGGTGTGAAATAAAGCAACAAATTTGTCAGGTAAAACCCTGAATCAAACATTATACCAGAAAAGTTGGTCAATGACAAATAAGAATGTCCAGAAATTAAGAAGAATTAAATGAAACCTAGTTTGTTGAAAACATTTTTTATACCAGTCTCGAAAAATGTCATGTGGAGTATCAATTTAAAAAACATTTTCCCTACACCTTAAATACATATAAACATCTTAATCATTATTTACATATTATTCAAAATAAAAACATACTATTTTACAAACATCTTCGCACCTCATGATGTTTACAACCTGAAATAACCCTATAGAACTGGAGGGGGAAAGCACAATGTCACTGAACAAAGCACTGGCTCCAAAATCCAAAAACTTTTGTTCCATGTCAAATCCAAACATAAAAGAACAAAAGCTGCCTGAACATCTAATTGATTTGATAGTGTCACACTGTCAATGTTGTGTACAGTGAAATCTAACAACTTACTGAACCTTTTCAATTAGCTTTCTTTCTCTTTCTAAAGGAAATCCAGTTACACATTAAGCACACCCAGTTACCATACAGGTAGATCAGAACAAAACAAGCAGAAACCTTCAAAAAGGTATGTTAGTTTCATTTCATGAATCAGTTAATGAATAAATAAGAAAGTTAGGTGATCCAGTTATCTACCATTCTTGTCTTCGGGTGCAGTATAGACATGATACTCCACAGTCCTTCAGCCTTGTGAAAGTCCGTTCAGCGCAACAGTCATGATACAGGAGAAGAACAGGGGCACGCACAAACA
>NW_015546049.1:988047-1005021 GCF_001515605.1 Sinocyclocheilus anshuiensis | reverse complement strand
TCACTCAAGGGCCAGGGACTGGTCTACAGAAAACTACAGGCAGCAGAGCATAAGAAGGGTTGCATTATAATGAGATGAGATGACAGCTCAAAATAAAACGAAGAGGTATAAGAACATCGCCCAGTGTCATACACTGTTTTGTTCTGTCCTAGTTTGCGAGATCCTATAACACACCCAAATTTCCTTCACTTTTTTGCTGTTTAGTCTGCATATAAATGTAAAAAATAAATAAATGTAAAGGGCTGCTATAATAAAAAAATAGGGATAAACTAAGGAAAAAAAAACATTTCCATTACTTGAAATAAATGTTCACTGAAATAATAAAATAAGTTTACGTTTTTTTATATTTTATTATTATTTTATATTTTATTTCATCTAGTCTCCAAGGCAACATTTCTCATTTCCATTTAGTTTAACTTGATGTACTAAAATAACTAAACTAAAACTTAAATAAAAATTATAAATTGTTATATTTTTTTACGAAGACTACATTAAAACCACTCCTGTTACATAAAAAAAAAATATACATTATCTTGGGAAAACAAATTATATGGAGTGGAGTTTTCTCCGTGTCACTCATGGTGGGTTCAGAGAAATGTCCACTCAGTAGACAAGCAAGGCGAGGGAGAATTTTAAGACGAAAAAAATAAGTTTTGTGCAGGCTATTTCAAATTGGCATAACAATTAAATATGCTTATACTACTTGTTATGAGGGACAATATATGATAATCTTGCTATGTCAATATCCTAACAAACAGAATAAATAAATACCATTAAATAACGTTTAGTTGCCGATATACATCAAGCTTTTCATGTGACATTGCCAATTTTGTGAAAGGTATACTGTTCATACACAAAAAGTGCATTGAAACCCGGACACACAAAGCTGTTGCTGTGGTAACAAACAACAATACCTTGTACAATACTTGCTTGACTAACATTTATTTGAGGAATTATATTTATAATAGGTTATTGAGTTTGTACTTTCTGATCCTGCACTGCCTATTGATTTAGCTGGTTTTAATAAAGATGTCAATATTGGCTAAAGCTGATTAAGGGAACACTTAAGTTTAATGTACAATGATCATAATGCAAGACAAGAATATCCCTAGTAAAACCTGATAACTGAATGAAATATATTATGAAATATATTGAAAAAAAAATTTGTGTATATTAGATTTAATTTTAAAAATAGATTTAAAAAAAAGATTGTAAATATGGTTTTTGGCAGTTAAATTCCATAGAATTTATGGTTAAACTAGTACATTCATATATAAATTTGATTTATACATTTAACAAAACAATGAAATCATTATATGTAAATAAGCAAAAAACAGGTTTTTAACATATTTGCCAATTTAATAAAAATAAAAAACTTAAATGATTCCATTGCATAAGTATTCATACCCTTATCTGGGACAGTTGAAATTTAGCTCAGGAGCATTCATATTGCTTGTAGATGTTACTACCCTTCGAGTGAAGTTAACCTGTGGCAAATTCAATTGAATGGGTATGATTTGGAAAGAACCTTAATTCCAAGCATCACGTTTGAAGGAAACCAGGCACTGCTCATCACCTGCAGAGTACCATCCCAAAAGTAAAGTGTGGTGGTAGCAGCCTCATGCTGTGGGGCTGTTTTTCAGCGGCAGGGACTGAGGGACTCGTCAGAGTAGAAAACAAGCTCAATGCACCAAAATATTGAGATAGCCTTAATGAAAACCTCAGACTGGGCAGAAGGCTCACCTTCCAACAGGACAATGATCCCATGCACACAGCAAGAGTGGCTTATAGACGACTCGATGTCCTTGTCAATGCCCTTGAGTGGCCCAGCCCCATCCTGGGCTTGGGCCCAATCAAATATTTCTGGAGAAACCTGAAAATGTGCATCTGCCCCCATCCAACCTGACAGAGCTTGAGTTGAGAGGTGAAGCGATGAGGTGAAGAATGGCAGATAATTGCCAAATGCTGATGTGCAAAGCTTGTCGCATCAAACAAAAAAATACTTGAGGCTGTAAAGGTGCTTCCACTAAATATTTAGTTATGAATACTTATGCAATGTACTTATTTCAGTTTTTTTTATTTTTAACAAATTTATGAAGTTGAGGTTTTTGCTTTGTCAATATGGTGTATGGAGTGTAGACTGATGTGGGGAAAAAGTACTTTAAAGCAGTTTATCATAAAGCAGCAACATAAAAAACATGGGGAAAAATGAAGGGGTATGAATACTTTCGCAAGGGACTGTATTACATACAACAATAATAAAACAGTGCATTGACATAAAAAAGGAAATTTACTTTTGGTACTTAAGTACTCTTAAAAGCAAGTACTTCTGTACTTTTACTTAAGTAAAAATCTGTCTTTACAACTTTTACTTGTAATGGAGTAATATTTGACAAGCAGTATCTGCACTTTCACTCAAGTAATGGAGTTGAGTACTTTGTCCGCCTCTGCTTTTCAAGGACTGTCACAGCACTTTGCGTGTCTCATTTATCACTAACCACAAATATCTGCAATTAACCAATGCTGATTCTGCAATATGAAACTGGACATACCGTTTCTGGTTATTATTAAATACACAGTGACCCAAAAAAGTATTTGGACGTTTAAGCTGCACACAATGCATCACATTCCATTGAATACTAAATATCAAGCCATGTGGAAACTGCAAACAACAAATGACGCAAGACTTTTTCTCAGAATGAATTCTACTTTGCTGACCCATTTTTGCAATTACTCTCAACCAAATGGTGTCAAGGTCATTTTAAGTCAATGTATGAAGTCTCAAGTTCACACAAGTGTCCTAGCAGAGTAACCACACAGACACTCTTAAAAACAAAGTTTTCAAAAGTGCATTTTCACATTGATGCCACAGAAGAACCATTTTGGGTTCTCCAAACTTTCAGTGAATAATTTTTAAAAGAACCTTTTTTTTCTCAGTGCATGTGAATTAATAATCTGAAGAACCTTTTTCCACTATAAAGAACCTTTTGTCCAATAGAAAGGGTCCACTGATGTTAAAATGTTCTTCGTGGAACCATCAATGCCAATACCTTTATTTTGAAGAGTGGAGTTTATCACAATAACTACATGAACACATAGTTTGTCATCCAGGAAGTACATCTACTTGGTTTAACTTTTTTTTTTTTTTACTATTGTTTTCCCTGAAAAATGTGCCTTCTTACAAATAAATGGCACTTGGTTTTTATGAGTGATTTTTTTTTTTTTTATTGTCCAAAAGCATGTGAATAACATGTGAGAGATGCATATAGCTCATGGCAGATTGAACTAATTCTTTGCAGCTCTGGAGACTCTGTCCATATCCGGTTTCAGTGCCAGAGAACATTATATTAGAAAAGTAATTGAAGTTTAACAGGTTATAATGAGAAGCTGCTGAAAGCAGCAGATAATGTTGGCCAGTCTAATAACGCTACTTGACTAGCCAACATTGTTTTCCACAGTCTTAGTGAGAAGTGGAGTATCAGCAACAGCATATGATCTGGTATTATATGATAATCCTGTAATTGAACTGGCTACGGAAATTCAGATTTCATTTATCATGTGAGGAAAGTGAGTCGAGCTGACCGACAAGAAGAGTGAGGTGAGACAGACAAGACGATGGCGAAAAATTTAGTTTCAAAACGAAATGCAAAAGCGCCTTTTTGGCAATATTTTACTTTATTTAAACTTTAATATTTGTGAAAAGTGAAAGTAAAATGCGCAAGGGCATTTAGAAGCTATTTAAAAGCGAAAGAAAGTGAGGAAAAGAGGGAAAACCCCAACAAACTAAACAATTCTTTATGGCCAGAATATGACAAATACTTCACGTTTTTGAATTCTGTACACTTGTCCAGTCATTTTTCTTTAACAAAATAAATATCTTCATAGAAAAATTAATTTCTTAGTATCTGCATGTTCTAATGAGTGATATTGTTTCAAATCATGAAACAGGTTTGTGTTGCCTGACTTTGATGACGTATCTTCAGCAGTTTGCAGTGCAGGCTGCAATATTAAAAATATTACATTTTTCTCTCTCTCTCTCTTAGAAATGCACATTTGACAGTAGTAGCAGCTTGAGTTAGGATGCAGATGTAAATTTATGTTTATTATCAAAAAAAAGTAACCTCTGTAAAAATTGTAACAAGCTCATTTTTATATGGTGAAATTTAATTATGCTGACTGTTTGAGTTTTATTAAAATTAACCAATGGTCTTCCATAGTGGCATACGTTTAGATCATGATAACCACAGTGAAAACCCACACATATAGCACCTCAATACCATGGTAAAAATGTAACTATATTGTTTAAATGCATTTAGTATAAATGCACAAACATTATCGCTTAACCACAAAAATACTGTAATTATATTCCATTACTCCTCTAATACATTTAATACACGTCTGTGGTAATGATTTAATAAAATTCAATATGAATATCCCACATTTCTGCTACAATACCATGGTGCAGTTAGAGTTACTATAGTAAATCCATGGTAAATGATGGTGATTTGTAGATTGAAAAGCCTTCTGACTGCATCGTTGCGCAGTGTTTCTCCTGTTTGCCAGCGCCGTTTCATCTGGCTTTAAACTAGTTTATCACCGAGTCATTTGTGTTCTTCTCTGAATCTTCAGGTTATGTGGTCGTCTGATAGAACTACAGTCTGTAGTTAACCTACTTCAGTACTGTCATTATCTTGTGAGCGATTTACAGGTTTTGTGCCATGTTTTTATACTACCACACTTCAATATGATTAAATGTCAATAGCCCATCAAGTTTCAAGGAACCGAATAGCATAACCACAGCAATTCTATATGCTGAGTCTGACAAGTCCAAATAGTAAAAAATGTACCCACCACTTCTTGTGAAAGCCAATTTTGTTCTACCATTTTATAAACCAGCTAGGGAGAATAAAAGCATCTTTCACTATAAAGATTTTTGTTGGTGTATTTTTCTCTCCAGCACAGACTCAGACACGTTCCAGTCGATCACTTTTTCTCGACTTTGCATTTACTGTATGCACTGACAAAATCCCAGGACTGACAGTTAAACCCAACAAGCAATGAAAAACAACTTGACAAAACTTGAAAGACAAAAAGGTTCATTGACCTCAGCAACCTCTACTAACAAGAACTTCAAACCGACAATATCATCATTTACTAAAAGTGTCCTATTGTATGATTCTTTTTTAACTTCTATTACATCCAATAAAAAGAATAATATTACAATTTGATCTCAGGACCAGTAGATGAAAAAAGCACCAGTAACTCTATACACAGTGGAGTCATATTAGTTTATGTAACTATTCAAGCTATATTGTACTATTATTCTATATATTAATATTCTATTAATAAATTGTACTAAGCTGTATTGTAATAATATTCTCTATAAAATGTGAAATACGGTACATCACAACATGCAGAAAAAATATTTCAATAATAATAATAATAATAATAATAACTATTTGTACTAAATGGGAAAGAAAATGCTCTAGACACCTTGCTACTATCAAAATATATAATTTCATATATTTGAATAAAACTGAGTATGGCTCAAATTTCAGTTTGCTGTAACAGAAAAAAGACTGCTAACTCTGATTAAAAAAAGATTCCTCAAAGGCCAATGGGGGGGGAGGGGGGGGGGATAAAAATCACTTCTTTGAATAAAGACAAAGAGGTCAGCACTATCTTCACCAGTGATAACAACATCCATTGACCTTTGTAAAGCAGAGACATCATACGTGTGATAGACGTATTACGTTGGTAGATAAATGACTGCTTCAAATTAATTGTTGAATCACCAGATATGTTGAACTTATATTGTTATTATGTGCTCATACTGATTTATTTATATTCACAACACAACTGGTGAGTGTATTCTAGTTTAAAATTAGCCTATTTAATCTCGAAATCTGCCACAGTTGGTTTGTTAGCCACTGCTAACACTGTAGACTTTTGTTTACTGAACTTGGCCCAGACTTACTCTTAGGCAGTGTCTCAAAACCTAGGGAGGTGTCTACCTAGACAGCATTTTGGCCATGAAGTTTCGCCCAAAAATGCTGTCAAGTAAGCAGCCAACTACGATTTGAGACACAGCCCTACACTTCCGTGACCTGACGCACGACTATCGGTTAGCACGCAAGACTTGTAACAAACAGATGTATCAGATTGCAAAGGAAACACAACGTTGGTTGAACGCTGTTAAGAACCACAGACTGTTAACATGCGCTACAAACTGTGGATAAAAGGTGCATAGACTCCATACTGTTCGATCGGCTATAGTCAACAAGTGGCAGAGCCTGCAGCTTGCATTCACTGCCCAAGTTTGACACAAACAACAGGCACAAGACAAGCTGAACGAGACATGCAAGACTTCTCTCACCTCATAGACACTGGCCTCGGTGGGGTTGGCAGATCCAGCGATATATAAAAACAAGCCCATTTTAAACAGGCTTATAGGACATTACAATGTCTCAGTGTTTACTTTGGTCACAGCGAAAGAGTTGTAAATAATCGTACGAAAGCGTGAAAGGCTCTCGCTCATGCATCGCCCGCCTTCTGCTGTCATTGGGACATGAGGGGAGGCACAGCAGTGGAGCAGCAGCATGAGCTCCGTACCGCTGGTTGCCCCCAACTATTACACAAGCGAGTCCCTGCGAACTGCTCTGAATCTCTCTGCTCATCACTTAATAAGAAAGCTGCTAAAACTACTGTATTGATGGAAAAAATATTGACTTCGATGTAAGGGTTACCTCCTGTGTATTCTTTGAAGTTGACACAATTGTATTTTGCTAAAATGAACGAAATGACTCGAAAAAAGATTCGTTTATTTTGCTGAACGAGACTCAAAGGTCCGAGTCGGTAAAATGATCCGAACTTCCCATCACTACACTTCAGGCACAGCTGGGTGTGGCGCAGTCACATCCTACACCATGTGCGCAACGTGCTTAGATCCGCCCATAGAGGGAGCGTTTAAAGCAGTACTGGGGGTTTGAATGATCTCAGTGACTCGACTCATTTGAATTAAGTTTACGAAAAAGATTAACTTACTGAGACGTTGACCCTTTCTTTAGATTACATCGAAACGCCAATAGGAGTCGACAATGTGTTTTATGTATTTATGGTTTTAATTTAATTATTTAAACTTTCAATTTTAAATGTATTTAAAATTCAATAGTTGAACGCCAGCAATGACAGAGATTTAGAACAAGGCACGGGGAATACAGATTTTTTTTTTTAAATTATTGAGGATATTTTATTGAAGATATTTACGATATGTTAATAGTAAATGTAAATAGAAGGCAGGTACTTTATAATTAGGTTTAAATGTAAGATATATTGTTTTGTGAATGTGGTATATGTCCACCAGACAAACTGGTATCTATCTTCCTATTGTCAGAAATGTCAACAGAAAAAAAAATTGTTGCTGGAATTTGAAGTCCAATGCTGGAATTTGAAGCCAGACATGTCTAGTGTAAATAAAATAGGTGAGAGAGTTTTTGTGTTGTGAGTGAATAATTTACAAATCAACTCAATCGATTCCTTAAAGAGTCATGATGATCAAATTAAACCTACTAGTGTTTAAAGTCGGCATGTAATCAAATTTGAAAATTCTTATATTTGAATGGAATGTGTAGTGTTTATTATAAATAATTTATCCGTGCACTTCATTATTTTTTTACAATTCATGTGACCTTGTAATCTTTAATCAAAAACGTTAACCTCCCCTCCCCCTCAAAACGACTCATCTTCTCTTCCGGTCATGAGTTATGGCGCAAGGGCGGAGCTAGTGACGTGAGGGGTAAACGCTGGGATAAACCAGAGCCATTGAGACATATGCTGTTCTGTGTCAGCTGCGTCACAAGGATACACTGTTTCCGTTAAGATCAAATCACAACAAAGTAGGAAACAGATCCGGCGTAACGCAGCTGACACAGAACAGCATACTTTGTTTATGCACCGGATATTCTCCAAAATGGCACCAGGGTGATGCGGAAGAGACGAATTGTTGAATAAAGTCATTTTTTTTCTTTTTCCTTTTGCGCACAAAAAGTATTCTCGTAGCTGCGTATAATTGCGGATGAGCCACTGATGTCACATGGATTCTTTTACCGATCTCCTTGCTACGTTTCTGGACTTGGGAACATTTCAGTTGCGTTGTTGTCTATGCAGGGTCAGACAGCTCTCAGATTCCATCATAAATATCTTAATTTGTGTTCCGAAGATGAACGAAGGTCTTACGGGTTTGAAACAACACGAAGGTGAGTAATTAATGACATAATTTTCATTTTTGGGTGAACTAACCCTTTAAACGTGTTTCCCCAAAAATGACAACAAAGTACCGGTAGTTCTGTATTTTCATCAATCTTGGTTTAAAAAAAGACTACAGGAAGTCATCAGTACAGACTAATGATGTGATGTCCCCAGACTCCCCATTTTATTTAATTTATTTATTATTTGTGAATAACACCTTCGTTCACGAAAAAGACTCGGTGCGGACTATGATTCGAAACACCAACTCGTCAGTGAAGATCGTATCATATAATGTAATTCTCTTCTTTAATCAGCATTCAAATGTTGTTTGTGTTTTGAACGAATCTTAAGTGAATCAATCTTTCTCCTTATCTTTAAAGATTTGTTCAAAAAGACTAACAAAACATAGCTCAAGCCAATCGATAGATTACCTTTTATAATAGTTTAAAAAAATGTTATTAAATAGTTAATAGTTATTAATTGGAAGCAAAAGTAACAGCTGATAAATTTAACAAGCTTTGAAGATAAAAGAAACTAAAATACGTTTTGAGGTGTTTTAATAATTTACAATTTAAGTACATCAAAAGGTAATAATATTTCTCTCATTAAAAAAAACATCCAATTAAAAGTTTAAGAATTTTGATGCCATTTAATCCAAATTAACAATTCTATAGTGCACTCCCACATTAAAAATGTGATAACAACAACATGATTCCATATAGTTAAAATCATAAGGTGTTCTCATGTAAACCTTGCAGCCATTTAATATAATATGAATCTAGCCTTGTCACCAGTCTCGCTCATGTGGTTCTCTGTACGGTATGCCGAGGTGTTTGAAGACATCCTTCTCTGTCGGTGTGTGTAAAGGAGTTCCCGCCACCAGCTTCACACCAGGCTGCCGCACCACTGCACAGTTCAGCGAGTGCTCTGATAGGCTCATGTGTTTGGTCTTAGCCAATGCCCTCATTGATCGGTTGAAGTGGGCGGAGCCAGTGAAGTACAGAAGAGCACATGCAAATTCAGCATAGGGCACTACAATGATGTCTAGGTGCCTGTGGCACTGTGAAGGGCCTGGAAGACGGCAGATGCCCATGTACTTCTTCTGTTCACCATTCTCCTCATGGCTAACAAGGAAACCTGGATGGAGAAATAAAAATAATAATATCATGAACATAAAATAATAATAAACAAAAGTGATAACTATGGGTTTATTAAATTATTAAAGTCCCCCTGTAGTGAAAATCAAGTTTTTTATGTTGTTTATTTGTCTATGTGGTGTTTTTAATATGCTTTTAGACAAACCATGTGCCAATCCATTAATCAACACCATTGCTGAGTATTTTCTCCTTAAAACTGTAGTTTCCCAATGGCAGTCCCAGAAACGCGGTTTGAAACACGACAAACCATGTGCCAATCTATTAATCAACACCATTGCTGAGTATTTTCTCCTTAAAACTGTAGTTTCCCAATGGCAGTCCCAGAAACGCGGTTTGAAACACCTCGGTTTGCTACGTCACAATCCAATAACCAATCACGTCAAGGGATCGATTCCTATCACTATGCAAAATATACCAATACCAGCACAAAACCAAAAATAAATTAGAGTATAATTTAAAATAAATTCAATTTTGGTTTAATGTGAATTTAGAACCGCTAACTTGCATTATAACCCGTGGCAACAGTGTAAAAAGTAGCCCAGAGTCAGACCCACCTCTCCCACATCGGCGTCTGCACTTCACACGCGTATGCTCGCGGACGCCAGTTGGAATCACAAACGGCTGCATTCAAGTCTTCAAGGCATTTTAGGACACAACATCGTCAAGTAAGTAACTTTAACGACTGTTACAGTATTTACTGTAGTTGTCCGCTAGGTAAAAACATAGTTTTATCGGTCATTATTCGCGTATGCCATTGTTTTGCGTTTACTACAGTTCAGTGGATCAGGAGGACCTGGCTTGTGTGACTGAGTGGAGGCAGGACTAAGGGTGCTTTCACACTTGGTTCGATTGCTTGGTCCGAACCCGAGTTCGATTGCTCCCCCCTCCCCCTGCCCCTGCTGGACTGTGTTCACATTATATTATTTGGGTCCGAACCGCGGTTCGTTTGCGTCATCAAGCCAGCAGCTGTTTACCCCATAATAGCAGTTCACTTCCGTGATTTGGTACGATTGCGTTCACATCAGCAGCGAACCGTACCGGAGTTCACTTGAACCCTACCCCAGACCACTCTTTTTAAGCGGACTCGGGTACGGTTCGCGGGTGCGCACCCGAGTTCGGAAGACCGCGTTCACATCATCCAAACGTACCGAACTCTGACGTCAATCGAACCCGGGTGCGCACCAAAAGTGCTAGTGTGAAAGCACCCTAATTTGCATATTCATAGGTTAGCGTATAGTAAATGAGGCAAGGGTGTAGAGTTATATTCAAGCTATTTTAAGGCATGAGAAAATTATTTTCACAAGAAAAAACATTTAAATATGTCATTTTGATGATCAAAGATAAGTTTTAAGGGATAAAATATTTGACTACAGGGGGACTTTAAATCATAAATCCAAATTATTCTAAACTTTTCTGTGATATAACAGCATACCATTCTGATGGAGGAGGTGCAACACTTTGCTGAAAACACCCTTATGCGATTCTCCATCAGGGTGAGTGATGAGGATGTCCACATCTCCACATGTGCTCTTCCCCCTGCGGTATGAGCCACACGCCACAACCACCAGCTGTGTGTCCACACTGTGAGCTGCCTCCTTCACCTATCAGCCACATAATATCCATATATTTTAGCTCTGTAATTTACTTTATTTCTATATGTTTTTATATAATTGATATAATTTATATACACTACTATTATTTTTAATTACTACTTTAATAGCAATGATGCATTCATTTGATCAAATGTGATAGTTAATGCTAATGCTGTTCTTTAGTCATTTCTATTCATGAATCAGAAAAATTATTTCTGAAGGATCATATGACACTGAAGACTGAAGTAATGGCTGCAGAAAAGTCAGCTTTGCATCACAGGAATAAATAACATTTTAAAATAGAAAATGGTTATTTTAAATTTTAATGATATTTCACAATATTACTGTTTTTACTGTATTGTTGATCAAATAAAAGCAGCCTTGCAGAGCATAAGAGACTCTTACCAAGCTCAAACTTGTCAATGGCTGTGTAACTGATTTTTATTATACATATATATATATATATATATATATATATATATATTATATATATACACACACACATATATATATAATCTTGCATCCTCTTTAGTTGAAAAAAAGCAGTGCATTTTTTAGTGAATTTTTTAAGTTGTGTTCTGAATGTTAATTTTTTTTTTAAACACTAATTTATACCTAGCACTCCAGTCATTTAAATGCTGAAGGTAATAAGTTTACATGCTCTACATATCATTCCTGTCAAGCTTGGAGAGCACATGTTGCACTCATCTTCTTCATCTACCCTTTTTATCTATCAGGTCTGTTAAGAGGAAAACAGTGGGATGTTCCAAGTAATAGTAAGAAAACAAGTGGCTTGGGCCCAAGACTCTGTAAGGGAGCTCAGTAGCTTCTGACTTATGAAACGCCAGCTTTCAAGAGCTCCCACTCTTCCTATGGAACGACAGACTCACTAACAATCTCTGTTATGTCCATTAGCTAACCAAGGAAGATTGACAGTTTTGCTGCCGCCAACACAAAATTGTTTTCGTTTTTTTGATTGCTTGTCTTTTAGAAATTCAGTTTTATTATTTACTGCTGTGAAAAGCAAGTAGATACATTCTTGTTCTTCACAACCGGACGATGTTGTTATGGATGGTAAGAACAAAGAAAATCCCTGTTTAATTGCTTCGTTATGGCTATTTTCTTTACTGCAGGCCATTTCAAATAAGGTCTGTACAAACCGTTTTCTCGATGGCATTTGCTTCACTTCTCGGCATCCGCTCAAGGAGGTCATCGTAGTGTTTTAGTCCAATCCTTAAGAGTGTGATTCAAAACCACCTTAGTGCGAATATCCTCCAATGTGCGAAATCCCTTTGATAGTAAAAGAAATCAAATCATCCGTTTAAACTTGTAAAATATTGTGGTTGTTGCTTAAAGGGGTCATATGATGCGATTTCAAGTTTTCCTAGGGACTTTGTAGAAAACGAAGCGTTTGAGAGAGGCGGGGCATAGAGGACCTACAATAATGTACAGTATTTGAAACATAATGTGTTTTTTGAACATTAAAGCATGTCAACATATTCTGTTACACCAAATACACAAAATAATGATCTTTTAAAAAGCATCATATGACCCCTTTAATATTACTGAATATGTTCCACAGAGTTTAAAGCTGCTGTATAAATGTTCTGCACCATTAGTAGCAAAAAAAAAAAAGTTTCCCAAACATTTCCCATCTAGGCTTGAAAAGATAGCATAAAAGTGCATTCCGAATGACCACTGAGGAGGGTGAAAGCATTGGTACTGACAGTTTACTGGTGACTTTCACTTCCGAGTACTGAGTACTAAGTTCTGAGAACTTGGAAGTGTGAAAAGTGCCCATTGTTTAGACAAACAGGTAGTCCTGCTCCGTCTCTATGTTTTTCCTGATTAGCTAGGTTCACTTTCAGATTTTTTTTTGCAATTTACCGAGTCTAGGGCTGTTAAGACTGAACACCTATTTTAGTGTTTACATTAATTTGTGAGCATGTTTGCACTAATTCGTTTCCTCATTTTAGTCAAGTCGTGGCCAAGATATACCAATTCATCATTTTGTTTAGTTAATTAATGGGCATTTTAAACTAATTTGTTTGAGCTAAATCGTGGCCAGGTTGTACTAATTTACTCCCTCGTTTTTGTTAAATCGTGGCCACGTTGTACCATCTCATTCCCTAAAACAATGAATCTGCTTCTTAATTTGTGGCCACAATATCTTTTTTTCCCCCTGCATGTCATGTACGAGGCTCTGTATAGTTTAATAAATCATGTTGCATTAAAGTGGCACCCGACATACACATTTTTTCCATACAATTAATGTTAATCTTTCAAATTAAACGTTTAAATTAAACAATTTCCTGTATGACGGTCTTACCTGTTGATATTACCACATCTGAGCAGTCTTGGCCCCAGCGCCCCAGATGTTAAGTGAACATTTCAAGAACAGGCGCCTCCTCCCCAATGTGATCCAGTTTACGCAAGTGCGCACTTTCCATGATCTTGTCTGCCATGCGTTTACCAATGCCTGGGATCTTACATGCTTCCTATAGATAGATGGGGTAAAAAAAAAAAATGTTGTTGTCCAAGTTATTGATATTTTTACTGTATATTTTTAAATAAAAAATGGGAATGTCTCTTATTAAAGTATTTATTTATTAATCACTGATGCATGCTTGAAACTAGTCATAAAATGCAAACTGCCATGCAACGACAGCCATATGTGTTATTAACACAAATAAGCACCTCAGTGAACTGCAAAACCTCTGCGGACTCATATCTGTATCTGAACTGACCTCATATGAAGTGACGGGCTTGTGGTAGCTCTTAAGGGCGTTGATTGCTTTAGAGTAGCCCAGAGCTCTCCATTTATCGCCTGTGTGCGTATAGGCTTTGGCCACTGGCTCCAGTTTGTCAGTAATGTGCTTGTTATGGTTCTCCCCTTTAGTTGTGGATGTTTGGGAACAGACCCACTTGCCAGACAAAACTGGATTCTCCACCAAACTCTGGCTCGGGTTGCTCTCAGATGGATGAACGCCACTGATCAAGGCCTCCAGATCATTCTGAGATACACCATCTTCCTCATGGTGCTCCTCCTGAATCTCTGGCACCTGTGAGTCATATTAAAAGCACTGCATGAGGGGAAAAACAACTGATGGATCTTACAGATCATATAGAGACAATTACATCCAATTCCACCCTTTTTACCATCTCTGTGAGATTTTCTTGAGGATTTTTTATTTATTTTCAAGGATTTTCAAAGGATCCTGTGCTGCTGCTACATCTGGAACTGGGCTGAATGCGGTCTCATTTGACTCCTCAACAAGAGCAACTGTGGGACTGAGGAGATGTTCATTAAGTATTTATTTCTAATAAGCACTTTTGCGCTGAATAAACATTTACAAATGTATTCAAAAGTCAAACAAGTGTCTAAATATCAATGCTGTTTTACACAGCTCAGGAGGAGGAAGGCTGTAGTCTTCAGGGTCTAGTAAACTTTTCTCTCTGATGCAGGCACTCAACCAAGTGCATTTGACCAGATGAACTGCAGAGGGCAGTCTTTCCACTTTCAGAAGTCTCAAAGCTCTCTTACAATCAACCGAATCATCAACCACGATGTGTGTGCAGCTGGGAGAGATTGTGGAAACTACCCGTCCTCCATTCTGGGTGATCTGCCGATGGAATATCTCACATCTGGCTTTTCCTATACCAGCTGGAACTGTATATATTGTGACTCCTTTGAAAACTGTACCTAAGAAAAAGCAAAGAAAATACAACCACTAATACATGATTGGGCTGCCATGAAGAAGGTTGTGAGGAGAAGGAGATCAATTCTTATATGACAAATGATACTCTTAAAATTTGTCTTTTATTTGCAGTTGAAAGTGTTTAAAAATTCTGATATTAGAACAGAACTACATGACACAAAAAGTTTTGTAAATTGATTAACCTCACATTTCAGCTTTTAAAGGGGACATCGGATGAAATTTTAACTTTGTTTTTTTTTTTGCATTTATTTAGGTTTCTGATGTGTCTGCCTGCTCAGAAAAGCTGAAAAGAAAACACACAGCCAGTTTGTTATGGGCTGTCTGAGTGTGAAATTGTGTCACAAGGCGAGCTGTTTCAATTTGCAGCCGATTTCTATGTAGATAGCGAGCTATTTGAATAAGATCACCTCCAAGCCATATACAGAGTCCAAGTCGGCAATTCACGTGTCTCGTGTCGACATGCCCCATGGAAGAGAGGGATGGGGTGAGCAGTAGCTCATTATAATTTAAAGAGAAATGCACTGAAACAAGTCACTGTGAACAGAGCTGCTTTTAACAAGAAAAATAAAAGTTTTACACGACCATTGAGGAATTTTAACCAAAGTATGCTTTTCATGAAGACCCTAAAGAATCATACCAACTTGTGGAAAATGGGCATCCGATGTCCCCTTTAAACCATATATTTTTTTATAACGACAAATCAAATGTATTATTATTATTGTTGTTGTTGTTGTTGTTATTTTATGTATATTTTTGTTAATGGTGATTATCACAAAAATGAACATTCTAAACCATTAAATGACCTTAATAATTATTTTAAAAAACGTTACTTTTCAAATGATATACATTTTGACAAAAACAAAGTTTTATCAAATTTTAAACCTCACATTTCAGTTTAAACCATTTTAAGAAAAAAGACAAGTCAAAATTATATTACATATATTTGAAATTGCGCTTTGTTTTAAACCAAGAATATTCCTTTACATTTTCAAATGCGCCTCAGTGAGAGAAATCAATATTTTGTTCACATAAACTGTTTAGCAATCAGAAAGTATCTAAATACTGTGTTTTCTGAACAGGGTTGCATTTCCCAAAAGCATCATAGGCATTGATTGTAGACACCATTTGCATCTAATATTATAGGAATGACTACACAATCACTGCATATTTCAGTGTTGTACGTACAATAAGACTTGAAGTTACATAACGCTTAGCAAACAACCTGTAAACGTCCAAAATTGAGGCTCCATAATAATTTTAAACATCCTGATGCTTTATTACAGTTGTTTTCAATCCTGGTTATTTAACACACCAGGGGTGTATTCCAGAAAGCAGGTTATGTGACATACCCCGGTATGTTTGAGGATAAGCGAGCGGATAACCTCAGCTTTCGGTGGTAATGTTTAATTTATTATATTATAGATATGTATTTATTACATTTTATATTATCATCTCACACATGGATCGGCATTTTCTATAATGTATTTCTATAATACAAAATACATATCTGATATGACTTAATATATAATTAGTATTAAACAAACAATATAATGCATATTCTCAAGGATTAAATATTAAAAGGGAAAAAAATCAAAATCAAAATGATTGCACAACCATCAATTAGGTGGCGATATGCACTAAGCATGTAAACGACCATTGAACAAAAGAAGAAGAAAGAAACAGCATCCGTTTCCATAGCAACTCGTCGCTCTGTTGTGATTGTCTTGACCACATACCTCGAGTAAGCAAGGTTTGGGGTTAATAAACCGAAAGTTCAGGGTTTAGCTGACGGTAAGTTAACCGTGCTTTCTGGAATACACCCCTGATTAAGGGCCAGTTGTTAAGTAATTGTTGTTGTATTCAAAAATTAGCACTGGCACTATAGCAATAGGTTAAAATCAACCTATCAATCAATCAAACTATCAGTGTCTATCTATCTATCATTATTATTATTACTATTTATGTGATTATGGTTCACAGCAAAACTTCGTCATCTCCGTCAGGCCAAAGAGGACGCCTACAAAAGGGGGGACAGAGTCTTGTACAATCAGGCCAGAAACACACTGAATAAGGAGATTAGAGTGGCCAAGAGGAACTACGCTAAAAAACTAGAACACCAGTTTTCTGCGAATGAGCCTGCATCAGTGTGGAAAGGCCTGAAGGACATCACCAACTACAAGACACCATCCCCCAGCACTGAGGCCAATCAACAACTTGCTGAAGACCTGAATGAGTTTTACTGTAGATTTCCAGTCTAAC
>NW_015546049.1:979240-986089 GCF_001515605.1 Sinocyclocheilus anshuiensis | reverse complement strand
TGCGTCCTCTCCCCACTGCTCTTCTCCCTCTACACCAACGACTGCACCTCTAAAGACCCCTCTGTCAAGCTCCTGAAGTATGCAGATGACACTACAGTCATCGGTCTCATCAAGGATGGAGACGAGTCTGCTTACAGACAGGAGGTTAAAGAGCTGGCTGTCTGGTGCAGTCTTAACAACTTGGAGCTGAACACCCTCAAAACTGTGGAGATGATCGTGGACTTCAGGAGGAACCCCCCTGCACTCCCCCCACTCACCATCATGGATAGCACTGTAACGACAGTGGAGTCATTCAGGTTCCTGGGCACCACCATCTCTCAGGACCTGAAGTGGGACACTCACATTGACTCCACTGTTAAAAAGGCCCAGCAGAGGTTGTACTTCCTTCGCCAGCTGAGGAAATTCAACCTGCCACAGGAGCTGCTGAAACAGTTCTACTCAGCCGTCATCGAGTCTGTTCTGTGCACTTCAATAACTGTCTGGTTTGGTTCAGCTACAAAATCAGACATCAGAAGACTACAGAGAACGGTTCGGACTTCTGAAAGGATTATTGGTGCCCCCCTGCCTACCCTCCAAGAACTGTATACATCCAGAGTGAGGAAAAGGGCTCAGAAAATCACTCTGGATCCATCACATCCAAGCCATCTCCTTTTTGAACTTTTGCCATCTGGTCGGCGTTACAGAGCACCGAATACCAGGACAGCCAGGCACAAGAACAGTTTCTTTCCCCAGGCAATCTACCTCATGAACAGTTAATGTTCTCCCATTGTGCAATTAAAGTACAGTATGTGCAATAACCTTATACTTATTTATCACCCTAAACCCTAGTACATCCCTACAACTTATTTTATTTTATTCTATTCCTATTCCATCTATAGCACACCTGTACATACAATTTATTCCTTTTTTGTGGTTTATATTTATGCATGTGTATTTTATTCACATCTCATTTTTATTATCTGTGTGTTGTTGTTGTCTCCGTGTACTGGAAGCTTGTGACACTATAACAAATTCCTTGTATGTGCAAACATACTTGGCAATAAAGCTCTTTCTGATTGTGATTCTGATTCACAGAGCACCGATCTAACGTTAAGTCAGTTAAGCTCAACAAATAAAATTAATTTTCTTATGTAATGTCTTCATAACTCATTAAAAGCAACAGCACTTGACCATTCATCCAATAATACATAATTCAGTTCAACAGGAGGATCTAATTGAAAATACGACTGCATGTTGTAAAATATGGTGCTTTATTCTCTCAAACTGCTCTTGTTGTTTTAATAGAGTGTATTTTAGAGGGAGAATTATGAACCTGTTATTGGTTCAGCAGGCGTCTTCTCGAGGGGAGGCGCGTCCTTCTGATCATTAGGACTGTGTCTCTTTACTTTAGGTAAGGCTTTCAGGATGCCATGACCCTCCATTCGGGCCAAGGAAAGGAGAGGAACTTTAAAAACAAAATTACTGTGATCAGTGGGGTTCACAGAGCTACAGAATACAAAAATACAGAGATCTACAGGAGAAGGCTTCGTAAGAATTAAGTCCTTATATTTGCAACCAACGCCCGGTAATGAAGCGAATAAAAGGATCGTTACATTACAACGCATATTCAACATTATATCTCTTTAAATGCATAGTCGTATTGTAATAGCAACTTGGATAACTTAAAAACACCACAGAAGTACCTCTCCCAGCGCTTCTTTCTAAGAACAACTAGTGTCTTCTCCACTGACCACGGAATCACCCGGATAAGAATTCCTTTCACCGTTTCTCTTGTGTCTTCTTCCTTTTCTGGAAGACCGATCAGTCTGAGATCCCATCTTCTTTTGTATCTGGCATGCTCCAAACACTGCTGTCTCAGTGAGATGTTCTCTTTCCTCAAGTCTGCTACTTCCTTTTTTAGTTCGCCAATGTCTTCTTTATTCTCTTTAACTGTGTGTGCATTTTTCCTCCATTGTCTTTTCAGTTATTTTCAGCCGCTGATCTTGCTCGTCAAATCTCGTAATTAGAGTTGGAATTGCAAAGAAAATCACTTCATTTGTTATTTCGTCTGTTTGTTTAACTTTGTCTTTCGCCTTTGTTCTTACTTTCTTAGGATTCGGGCTGGGCAGAGGTGTATGGTCATGTCTTGTTTTGGCAGTTTCTACCATCATATCTTCAATTTCTTCTTCATCACATGCCTCTGCGAGAGCATTTAAGTTGTAGTCATGCTCAACTAGCCTGGTATCTGCTTGGTTGGTGTTTGCCATCGTTTACATTTAAGTAAAAGGAGAAAACTTGTGTAGTTAGCGCAACAAGTGCACAAGTTGAAACAAACTTGAAAATAACTTAACTACTGGTTGGTTTTTAATGTCAGAGATAACAATTTTAGGACGTTTCAAGCTATTTTCCTCAGAGCCTGCATAAACGCGACCGCTCACTCCGCCATCTTGGAATTCCCCTCGTCAGATAAGAGGTGAGCTGAGCTGAGCTAATCATAGACTGAAGACCCAGGTAAACAATGAATTAATCTTTTCTGTTTCTTATAGCAGTTTTGTATTGTTTGTAGTGTGATCAACGTTTGCGTAAGTAGTAGACGTATTAGGGAAGTAACACGTAACATTTTAATTATATTTTGCTAAAATGAACGAAATGACTCGAAAAAAGATTCGTTTTGCTGAACGAGACTCAAAGGTCCGAGTCGGTAAAATGATCCGTACTTCCCATCACTAAGAACAACAACCCAGGAGTGTTTTAAACGGATCACCTTCCGGGTCATAGTCAGAAGTAGAGCTGAGGTTTTTTAAAAATTAAATATTTAAAATTATACATGACTCTTTGTACTTAATTTCAATACGTTTAATTGTTATAATCACATATTTTTGTATGTAAACTTGGTAAATCGTTAAAAATACGAAATATCTTGTTTGAGAAATAGCAGTTGCCTTGGCAACCTCAGGCGTGGGATTGTTTGAGGAAATGAACCCGCATGAAGCATGGCTGTTCAACACTGGGCAGAGACTCTTAAGAAAGCCAAGAAAACGGCATTAATATCTGATGGTGCGCATATATCTTCTCTATTATTTTTAGATTAGTTAATTTGTATGTGTATTTATGCTGGCAGTCGTGTTAATATTCTTGCTAATAAGATTTATTAGCCGTATAACTATTTGCTACACGCTAATAGCAACGAGACCTATGCACAACATCATAAAAATACCAGTTAAGAAAGAATTGTTTCCTTTAGTTTAAAGCTTGAATATTGTTCGATGTAAGCTAATGTATAAATTGAGCTCCGCCTTCATATGCCTCTCTCATTAGGGAAAAGGAAAGTTCATTATCTGTTTGAGGATGGCAATGAGATGGCTGAGGAGTATGACCTGAAAACAGATGAACTTGTCTGTGAGTCATTTTTCTTCTCTGGTTTTATCTGATTGAATCGCATGCGAATTCAGTTTTGTATTTTGTAATTATTTCATCTTTCTTTAGTGCGAAAGTGGCGACATAAAACCACTTTTGGAGGCCATGGAGAGTGGACATGGGAAGTTGGTGAAACAAACCCAAACGGCCTTACCTCTGATTTAATAAAAGAGAGCAGTTCAAATGTAAGGTTACTATTTCACTTTCCTACTGAATAGATGATGTTCTTAATCTGTTTATAATGATGTTTGTTTTTATGCACACAGCCATTGTTCATGCGTAAGGACACAAAGACCAGTTTCCAATGGAGGGTCCGTAATATTTCTTACCCTATAGAAGTCTACAGTGTGTCAGCAGAGCCCACGGAAAGATGTTGTGTCATCCGCACCTCAAACAAAAAGTCAGTTATTTAGTATGTTGATTGTGGTTTATGCCTTAACTGTTGTATGTTGTCAGGATGGGTGGTTGAACAAAGCATACATTTTTTTTTAAAAAGCGGGCAGTTTAAGTTGTTAAAGGAATAGTTCACCCAAAAATTAAAATTTGCTGAAAATGTACTCACCCTCCTGCCGTCCAAGATGTAGATGAGTTTGTTTCTTCATGGGAACAGATTTGGAGAAATGTAGCATTACATCACTTGCTCACCAATGGATCCTCTGCAGTGAATGGGTGCCGTCAGAATGAGGGTCCAAACAGCTGACAAAAACATCACAATAATCCTCAAGTAATACACCCGACTAACATCGATTAACATCTTGTGGCGCGAAAAGCTGCATGTTTATAAGAAACAAAGCCATCATTAAGACGTTTTTAACTTCAAATCATTGCTTCTAGCTAAAATACGAGTCCATAATCCATAGTAACACTTCCTCCAGTTAAAAAGTCGTCTTGTTGTCACTGTTTACAAGCCAAAGTAGTCTAAAACAGTTCTAAACAAAAATGTGGGTGGATGTGAGAGGACAACAACAGGGGATGGACTTTTTCACTGGAGGAAGTGATATTGTGGATTATAGACTCTTATTATGGATTTTTGGCATTTATAGTGATGGTTTAAAGTTAAAGCGTCTTGGTGATGGATTTGTTTCTTACAAACACACAGCTTTTCACATCACAAGGTGTTAATGCATTGATCTTAAAATTGGACAAATACAATAAACATATCAAATCAAACTAGTCTAAAAAGGCAACTTCTGCTCATAAATAATCTTTGTTTTCAGTCATGCCTAGTGAAAAGTGTGTTGAAGAAATTTAGTTCCAATAGACCTACAGTAACCCTATAGGTGGCACTGTTGATCTAGATGGAAGATGGATGGCCGGCCATGAGGAACATTCTCTCATTCTTCATCTCCTCATTTCCCAGGTACTATAAGAAATTCAGTATTCCTGATCTCGACCGTTGCCAGCTGCCTTTGGAGAGCGCAGCCTTGAGTTTTACCCACGCCAACAACACTTTAATCATCAGCGTGAGTGAACTCTCACCCCTTGTCTCACTTAATCACTTTCTCTAAGCTCTTTCTGTAGTGTAAGCTATGTAGTCACAGTTTTTTCCGCACGATGTAGAGGAACTTTCCCTTTTGCGTGGATCTGGGACCAGGTTTCCAAAGCCCTAATCCTCACTAAGAGAGCACACAAATCTGGTCTCAGATCATCAAAAGGGCAACTATGCCGTCAGTTTTTATTGGTTCACCTAAGTAGAGTTAGGTTGGACTGAACTGCTCTCACCTCTGTCGTCTGCTCCAGTACTCAGCTATTTCATCCAGCAATGGATTTTATATGGCGTTTCTCTCACTTTTGTTGTAGTACAAGAAGCCCAAGGAGATTTTAACACTGGAACAGGAGCTGCTTGGGGAACTGAAGAAACTGAAGGGGACAAGTGAAGGAGATATTGACTGTAAAACTCAGTGAACTGCTGTGAATCCGGAGCCTTTGCATTATTGTATTTATCTGGCTGTTATTCTTCATGTTCATTTATGCTTAGTCTCACGTTGGCATGTTTCTATGACATGTTCCTGTCTGCCTTGTGTGTCCAAGCAACTCACTTTCAATGTGTGTTCTTTTTTTTTCAAAGTAAATGTCAAATCTTATGCTAACTGATGTTCCAGCTGTACAATAGAGTATTCTTTGAGTCTAAATAAATTTCACTGGCAAAAATAAATTATTATATATTAACATTATCATAAGAAGTTTGCTTTATTCCAGCTATTTCCACACTATAGCTAAAATATCTAAAGACTTAAAGCAGCACTATGTAACTTTTGGCGCTCTAGCGGTTAATAAACAGAGCTGCACACATCCCGCGGAAGAACATCCCAACCGGAGCTACTTCTCTAAGTTTATGTCTCTGGCGATTCACTCGGGTATGTGTTACTCCGCAGCGGCGACGACCCGACCAGGCTACAATAGTCCAAATATAAGTACTTATAAGTGTACCGTAGTGATTCGGAATAAGACAAAAACGCGGTTTGGAAGATTAATTCATGATGTACTCATTATATACATTTTGCAAATTTTGAACAGAAAAAGTTACATAGTGCTGCTTTAATCATTAAATAATTATAGCAGATGCATAAAAAATAATAAAATGTGAAAAATAAGTAATCTTTAAAACAAAAACATTAAAAACGAAAAGAGAAGAATGCATAAATACAATTATGCAGTACAATCATCAGTAGCATGCAACACAGTACTCATTCAGCAAATGTACAGCTAAAGAGATGTTTAATTGAAGCAGATTCATAAATTGACAACTTTTATAACCTATAACAGATGTACAGTTGAATTATTATTAGAGATTCATCATCAAACTTCTATTACATGAAAGTCACTGAACTTTCTGAAATGAAACATTTCCTTCATCTAGGTTCCTTGATTTGATCTGTATTCACCTCATGTTTATGCACCATGTTTGGCATGGACCTCAGTGCTGTTGTTTGTGTTTCTAATGTAAATAGAATACTACAAACACAAACTCTTTGTTGGTTTAAGGCAAAGACAACAATACAATGTGAATAAACTGTTTCTGACTCTGATGATTCTTTGCTTTTGGTTTTTCACTCCACAGCTTTTGCGCCAAACCAAAAGACTATGAATAAAACAGGCACTAAACCACAAGTCATTCTCACTATTGTGTATAACGGCCTTCGAGGAGGATGTTTTCTGCCCTGGAATTCACCAGCCAGCAGTCACTTTTTTTCGTCGTTTAGGCATCACATTGTCATTTAAAAAAGTACAAAACTGAATATAGATTTATGCACACTACTTTTCACTAAAATCATGTTAACATGCATATTGTTTACATTCTGTGGCTATGTTTTTGAAACATTGATTATTTAAACATTTACAATTTGTCTCATTCGCTTCCATTGTAAGTGCAGATATTTTTTAAGGAAACGAGGGAGTCAAAATTAATTTTTTGGTTATCAACAGTATGCCACAAGTGCTGCTGATTGAATG
>NW_015546049.1:978183-978637 GCF_001515605.1 Sinocyclocheilus anshuiensis | reverse complement strand
ATGGAACAAAGATAACGGGGGGGGGGGGGCTATAGGAGGTTCTGTTGCTAATACCGTTAGCATTTTGGAGCGAGCTGTTAATTTCTGATATATATATAAACTATATATATTTTGTACAGTTTTGTACAAAATTTTGTGTATATATATATATATTTTTTATTTTTTATTTTTTTTCTCTTTTTTTTTTTAGTGGGTGGTCGACATTTGCTTTGTTTTGTTTTTACATTGTCTAGTATTTTGACTGGATGTCTGGTCCATATGTTCTGGTAAAGAAAGGCCTACTTAGACAGGAAGAGTGATCATCACAGGTTGAATTGACTGCTAATACAGTGCTGCAGGAATGAGTCCTATAACCTGGAAACAAGTAAGCATTTTTGAACTTCCGGTTCCATCGTCCTAAAGACAGTAGGTTTTCTTCAATTGTTTTTTTTTTTTTTTTGTTTTATTATTATAT
>NW_015546049.1:955695-969722 GCF_001515605.1 Sinocyclocheilus anshuiensis | reverse complement strand
TTTTTTTTTTTTTTTGGTTAGATGATTAAATTAAGGTTTGTGTTTAACACAAGCTCAAAATATGTTCACATTTCATTCTACACTCTAATGGGTTAAGGGTTAAATACAACCCAGTGCTGGGTAAAATAGGGACAAACCCGGTTGGGTTACTACCCAGGGTTAAACATACCCAGCACTGGGTTGTATTTAACCCAGCGTTTTTTAGAGTGTACAACATAAAATACATAAGTAATAACCCAATCAAGATTTTTTTGTCTTTTATGTTTCTTGAAAACAACTGTCTAAATGGAATTACAGAGGTTGTCTGGGTCAATAAACAGCATCATGCCAAACAGGTAAACTCATCTACTCACTCACACTTTCCAACTTGTAGATTTGAAATGAAGATGAAAAGATTTGTCAGAAGTTTAGTGATGGTGGCACTGAAGCTGTGCTGTAGTTCTTTTATAGCCTAATTTTAGCTACTTCTGGCTTTTTGAATTTAGCTTTAAAGTTAGTCAAAGTTGTGGTAATTTGTGAAGATTATCGTGATGCACAAAACGTGTGAGAATGGATGGACCCATCTGTTCATAACACCAGAAGTTGTTTAAATCTGCTAATCAGATTGCGTCTTTTTAGTTCTGGAAAGTGTTTTTCAGTCAGTCGGTTTGTATGTATATATATATATATATATATGTATGTGTGTGTGGTTGTACATACACATATGTAGTTGTTCTTTTGGTGTTTGGCTTAGTGTTATGTTAGAATCATTATTATACTCTCATACCTTTTGTTCTTTAATATTTTGAATTTTTTTTTAGCTTTATTTTTTGTTTTTCATTTAAATGTTAAGTTTTTAAATTTTGTTGTATACATTTGTCATTTTTATTTAATCTCTTTATTTTTAAAATGTTTATAGGTAGTATTTATAAAGTTTTAGCTTTTAGATTTGGATCTGTTTTTAGTTGTTTTAATACTACAATTACAAATCAGGGGTGGGCAAACTTGGCCCTTCCAGGCCACTTTCCTTGAGAGTTTAACTCCAATTACACCTGAACCAGCTAATCATTGTCTTCAAGACTACTAGAAGGCTACAGGCAGGTGAGTTTTATCAGGGTTGGATCAAATCTCTGCAGGAAAGTGGCCCATCAGGGCCAAGTTTGCCCATCACTTATATATATAGTATTTTTTTTTAAATATTGATATTGTTAATTTGATCCTTTTGAAATTTGTGATCAATATGCAGACACAAAAAACCTTTTAAAATACAAAGACAAAGTGTAATTTATTGAATGATGCAGGCGTAGTGTTAGCCAGGCGGTCTTTTGACACGAACAGAACAAAGCAACAATTTAAAGAGAGTTTTAGTGGGTCAATCAAATGCTTTTCTAGATGCTTTTCTCCCGAAACATGGACTTGCACATGGAAGCAGTCCAAAGGCCAACTGACAAATCAGAAGTCCTGGGAAAAAGGCGACAGGGGAAGAGCTCAGGGCTGTGATTTTTGTTCAGTGTCTCTTCTTCCCTTTCTCCCTCCCCATCCTGAGGCCTCAATGGTCATGCTCAACTGCCTCAACAGAGAGACACTCTTTTTTGGCCCTTTTCATTCGTCTGTGCCCCTCTTTGCCTCTTTCCAGCCATTTGCCCTCTTTCAGCCCCTCTCGCCCACATCTCAACCCATAACACCCCCCGAACGTTTTCTCTTCCCCCGAGTCGCTCTTGATTTCTCTCTTTCGCCGGCCCTCACCCCCTCTGTGTGACTGGGCTTCCTTTTTTGATAGCTGACCCCTCCTTGTGTTATTATTCAGGTCCACCATTGTATAACATGTTTCTTTTCTACGGCGCCTACAAAGGGAGCATTTGATCAGAGGGTTACGGTGCGCGGGTCGCAGAAATGCAACTACACGGTGGTAACCTTTGTTTGGGACAGCAATAGTGGGTTGACCTCATCTCTTCTAAAGTGAAAGGCCCGAGCTATTCAAAAGGCCCAGTCTCACTTGCTGAGCACATTCAATCGAGACCGGCCTGTCACAGATATTGCTTCACAGTTATCTGAGGCTAAGGCCTCTTTTTCTGGGAGTTCGACTGCTGGGCCAAAAACATAACAACAGCTATATGGTCCTGGAAGTATAACTCTTGAATAGCCCCGATCATGCCCTTGAGGTTTCTCTCAGGCTGCTGTTGTTGTCAACTGAATAAGCCTGACTCTGAAAGAAACTGGCTCCCAATTTGGCCGACTTGTTCCTGGAGGCCTTCGACTTTAACCCACACTTGCCGTGCTCATGTTCTTGATGCGCCCACACACATACAGCGTGATCTATGAGAGAGTGAGAATTCGACCTGTCAGCTAATGATCACTGACTCCTTCAAAGCAAATTCAGCGTAGAAGCGCATCTCAAAGGAGTCGAATCCATCACGGCCGAATTTCAAGTTCCCACAAAAGGCGTTAGGGAGTCAATGAATCACACATCCCAAGACCTTGTTATATCAATACTTTTACATGAATTTAATACACACTCTATAATAAATATTTCCATTTTTAAGTATTTTACAATCTTCCAATAAAAATATATAGTCATGTACAAACAATAAAGATGCTTTTTGATAATATCACTAAACATCATGGAATCGGTGTGCATCTGCATATGTTTGGGATCTTCAGTAGGTAGCTGCCATGTTCACTGTCAGAATAAAATGTGCAAAAATTGTACAACAGCTTGTACAACCCACTGTTAAAGGTCCATATTAGTGCCTTAGAGTAGCAATATGTACCCTTTGGCTACTACTATGAACCTTTTAGGGGTACATAAGGTACAGGTAATATATATCTAATATAAATTCAATATCACCATACTTTCTCCAGTTGATTAATCACAGTTCATTAAGGCAATTGGGTCCCACTTTATATTAAGTGGCCTTAATGTACTTACATTTAAATTAATCATTTGGTACAATGCACTTATTGTGTACATACATGTTTTACATGTACTTACATTTGAAAAATACCTGCATGTAATTACATCTGTAATTAATTTCTGTAATTACATTTATAATTACACTGTTGACCCATCCCTTACACCTTAACCCACCCTTTAACCTACCCATACCAACAAACCTGTCCCTAACCTTACCCGTATCCCACCTCAATAGCAGCAAAAGTGTTTTGCAATACAATATGAACACAATAAGTACATTACTTATTTTTTGAAGTACATAGTAGTTAAGGCCACTTAATATAAAGTGGGACCGGTAATTGTTTTGCATTACAAGTTTCTTTAAATGTTATGGTTAGATACGCAAATGCGTCACTATCCAATTAATTATGCACTAATTGCATACATTTCTAGAACAGAAGTCTGAACACTGTATAAATCCAGGTTTTAAATTCAATTTCATTTGACATATTTAAGTTTTTTTCAGAGAGAACTTTGGATATCTTTTTTTCTTAATCACTCCATAAATTAGAAAATACTTTCAACAGACAAAAAATAAAATAAAATAAATAACCAACTTTTTTATACATATTAAACATATATTTTGCATATAAATCAGAAGAATGATGTATGAAACAACCCCTCTATAAAAAAACCTTCAGAATATAGATATGAATAAAACAGTAAAGTTTGGTATATGTCATTTCTGCTGAGGTGGACAAAAACTCATTTTGAGAAAACCAGCTTTAAATATATGCATTGTAATTGGTATCTGCAGATGCAAATGGATGAACTGTAAATGTGCAGTTTTTTTATGAAACTGAAAATAAAAACTGAAATAAAACATGTTATGGAAAAAACAATGGTTTTGCCTGTAGTGTCTTGACTTGAGGGCTCTGCCCCAGTGACAAGCTGCTGTACCCCTAAAGATACAATTTTTGCACATTTTTCTAACAGTGTATGTGTGTCGTGTGTTCTGTTGTCTTGCTTCATTCCCAGAGATGTGTTGCTCATTATTACAAGGCTTACAGTGTCCTCTGTTCAGTCAACAGTTCAGTAATTATCCCAGAACAAACTGTCCTTCGTATTGTGATTCATCTCAGATATGAGCCTGCTGTGCAGACTCCTTCATTTTTACACAACATCAGTTCGGCGTGATGTCCAGTAACTCTGGATGCACGTAGATTAGATAAACTCAAATTAAGATAGCACTCCGGTATAAGATACGATTCTGCCCTCAATTCACGCTTGTGCGCTGATGGTGCTTAGTCCTCTTGTTAGAGGGATATGGGATTAAATCGAAAGGTTTCTGTTCTGTTAACAGGTGTCCTCGAGGAAGACGTTTCATGAAATGGGCCTCTCGCTGATGCTGCTGGGTCTGCGTGGCTTTCCTAGGTCGACCCTTGCGTGTAAAGGCCATGTACCAGCCTTTGTACTTAGCGTTCTGCAAAGCCGTGTAGTTATTTTCCAGAACAATCTCGGTGAATATACAGTCCCTGCCATGGCCCTTCCTCTGGCAACAAAAAGAGACAGACAGCGGAGGACTGAAATGACAAACTCGGAAATCTGCAATTCAAGCCTGAGAGATTTATGAGGTTCAATTTTGTTCTCAGGGCATGATGGGTTTACCTGTGATGATACCATTAGTGCAATTCGAACCAATTGAATTGACTATATTTTAGTATGATTTCAACAACATCATTTTGCAGAATAATTAAAGAAAAACACACCAGATGTTTAATTACTTAAACTCACCCGTCCAACAAGCTTGCCTCTCTTGTTCATGCAAATGTAGTATCCTGTTTTTGCTCCTCTGATTCGAACCCGGCTTCCAAATGTGTCGGTTTCCACAACAAGTTTTGCTGGAATTGTTAAACCATTGAAAAGTCTATTACTTTTTTACTTTCAGGTGATACATACAAATGAATGATGCTCTTGGTTGTATATTGGGGAGTTTTGATTTGCATTGTTGTAATGTAGTCTGGGTTGAAATGTTAAGTGTAAAAAAGACAATACTTAGCCTAGATGTGTGAATGTGTGTGTGTGTGTGTGTGTGTGTGGGTGTGTGATACTGGTATATATGGTTTATGAGGACACAAATCTGTATAATGACATGGGTACTACAACGTAAACGTGGTTTATGAGGACACTTCCTGTGTCCCCGTAAAACAACAGGCTTAAAAAACATACAAAACGGTGTTTTATGAAATTCAAAAATTGCCAGTAGTTTTCTGTAAGGGGTAGGTTTAGGTGTAGGGTCGTTGTAGGGCGATATAAAATACAGTTTGTACAGTATAAAAACCATTACGCCTATAGAGAGTCCCCGTAAACCACAGATGCAAGTATGTGTGTGTGTGTGTGTTTGGCCAAGACTACAAAGAGTAAGATTAAGAGTAACAAAGAAGGATATAAACCGATGACGCTGACCTCACCTCTCTTCATAAACTGACTCATACGTTGAGTTGTAAAGCTATGAAAATTCCTCGTAAAATGACCCTCCAAAAAAGTGGGCAATGTGGATGGACTGCACGAGTGGAAAGATGGCTAGACATGCAGAAATACTACGGTGACAGGGATTCGTCCCCAGCGGACGGGATTCTAACCACTGTTTTGTTTGGAGAAGAAGAGCTGCAGCTCACTTAAAACAGGTGCCTTACTGTATAACTTTAAAATTACACTGAGTTCAAATAAAAGCAAGATTGACTTCTCATTTGCAGCATCAGTGCACACTATGAATCATAGGGCAACCATCCATTTAGCAAAGAAAAAAATACACGTAATTTTGGAGCTAAAAACTTGTTAAGTGATTAAAACTTTAGATCATCATCTTGCCTCACACATAATGTAGGAACATTTGCAATAAACATATTTGTTTTGGAAGACATGAAAGATGAAAACTAATGACGTTAGAAAAGGTTAGAAAATTGCATGCCACATTTCTGTTCTACAACTCTTTATTATACGGAGAACTGTTCAGGAAATGTTAAGACGGCAGAGGTAAGATGAGTACTGATGTGTTTTCCAGAACCAAAACGGGTTTCTCTTGAGATTCCCAAACTCTACAATATAGAATCCATTTCAAACTATGCAGGTTACTTTTTGGCAATGACATTTACTGGATATTCTGAAGTAATACCTTCAACTGACTTGTTTTGTCATTTCAAGCTGACAAAGTATAATAATGCAGAACAGTAGGCCTGTCGCAATATTCAATATATCGACTTATCGCGCAATATATGTACATGACCTCAATCATTTTTGGGGACGCAATATATCGCCCATTATAGTTACTTAAAAATTAATGTCACCATGTTTTTGTACATTCCACTTGCGCCAGTGTCTTTTGCAGCTTCTCGTACATAACGCAGTGTAGTCATAAGGTGCTAGTTCAAATTTAAAAAGTGCTTCTACAAAAAAAGGTTCATCTGCAGATATGGCCTTGTTTAGGGATCTGTGCCTTTGTGCATACGGACATCTGACTGCTGAGTAGTGATTGTGTTTTTCAGCAATAGCGTGCACCCTTAATTTACAGAGAAAAAAAGGTCAGGAAAAATCTGTAGATGGAAAAATCTCCATACAAGTTCTTTGTGAATTGTTCTTTTTTTCTACTTGTTACTTTGCACTTTTTGTTGGAAAATGTTTATTTACTATTTGTTCAAGTTTTTTAAGGTATCTAATATTTTGATACTTAATTTCTATGATCTAAATATTCTTAAAAATGTAAAGTTTGTTGTCATTTGGAAGAGTGTAGGCCTTCTTGCATTATTATGCTGTTACATTATGATTATATATTCAGTGGCATAAAATGGTCTTTAAAATGACAATAATATCGCTTATCGCAATTATTTCTGGGGCAATATATCACATAACAAAAAGTTGTTATCGTGACATGCCTACAGAACAGTATGCCTGCAAAGACTGTGACTTGCCATGAATATCTCCATCCTCGCCATTGGCGCTGACCCTTTTATTGCCCAGGACTTGTACATGTTTACCACTAGTCCGGCTATAGAGCTGATAAATCCTTGTTAATCTCCGACTCATCCTGTCCGAGAGACGACTCTGCTCCGTTACATGGTGCTTAAAATTGGGTACAGAGATGGACTGCATCGTCATCTATAAAAATGTAACAGAAGAACATGCAGATTTGTGGTGTATAAACAGAAGAACTATATTACGATTATTTAAAGTGTGGCATACAACATGTATATAAGAACAATGATATGATCTACACTCTTTTAGGGACAATAAAGGTGACACTGTTTCTCATCAGATTCAAATAATTATTTTTGCAGTGGAGGACAGAAGATGATTGGCACTCTGAAGGCAATTGCCCTGTCCACACTCTGGATGGCATGTCAATAGGGGTCCAACACTGATCTTTCACCCCGTCTCTTTGGGCCCGTTCTCATAATGATTTTCTTTTGTAAGTCAGCTATGTGCCGTGCCCACATGTTAGAGCCATTACCTTTAAAGCGAGGGGTTTACGTCTTTTCAAGATGTTTGACAATTTGCCAATGACTCTATTAATAATGAGTTGTTTGCATGGTTATAACACATTAACTGCCCACATATAACATCACAAGATTAAAGTGAGTAAAAAATTGTATCGCTATGCTTGACTGGAAGATATTCAAATGGGGAGACAACATTTTGTTTTCAATGATTGTTTTGTTTTGACTTAATTGCACTATTACTATATATATTTATTTACATTTAATTTATATTTTATATTTTATAAACCTATGAATTATTCCTAAACTGTAAATATTATTGTCAGATTTAAGTGTTGCTTTTACAACCTGAACCACAACTGGGTGGGATGTAACACTAATAGCAACTGTGGATTTTATTATGGATGGAAACTTTAATATTATTTGAAAATATTAAACGTAAAAGAAACATTTAATTGAAAACAGCACAAAAAAAAAGAAACTAATATGCAAATACATAAAATATATGATAACAACTCATGAGATGTGTGTTTGTCACTCTCACAGTTGTCACACCTGTACACTGTTCTATTTTGTTCAGTTTTAATACACTGAAAAGTCATGTCATAACCCTCCCTCTCTGGTCAGAGATGATATTCCTATTTTTAATATGAAGGTAAAAAGTTGTGGAAGATAAAGGCCTATATATAATTAAAGAAAACAGCCTGCTGATTCAGATGAAAACAGTTTAACATCCATTAACACTATCAGTAAAATTATAAGACAGATGTTAATTTTATTTTTTTACGGAGACACAAATTATACAGTCTCCTGAGGGGGTGGTTGTTATGTTTGATGGTGATTTCACCACTTAACCCATTTCTAATTGGTTAAACCGATATTACACACTATTACACTTAACATGTTCCCATCAGTTGTTAATTTTATTTTTTTACGGAGACACAAATTATACAGTCTCCTGAGGGGGTGGTTGTTATGTTTGATGGTGATTTCACCACTTAACCCATTTCTACTTGGTTAAACCGATATTACATACACACTATTACACTTAACATGTTCCCATCAGTTTACCTAGTTTGAGATGCTTGTTTGCAAACAAAATGCAGAAGACTTACCTGAGTGTAAAAACACAGGGTGATAAATTGAAGTAATCTGAAATACAAAAAAAGAAAAAGAAAAAAGTTAATTAGAGAACTATTCTTTAAAATATAAAAATAACTCTTCAGCAAAAGCCCATATTAAGTGTACTTACATGTAACCTAACCTCGATGATTTCAGCCTCATTGTGAGATTTCCAAGCCCTGTCTGATTATTATCCGAAACAATAAATTCTTCATTAATTCCTCTGTGCGTGTAGATTATTGTGTGAAGATATAATAAACTGAGTGACAGGATAAAATATATTGGTATCGACTGTGATGTATTCATCCACTGAGTCCATGTCAAATGAATCCGTCAAGTAACTTTTATTCCTTAGAGTTCAAGCACCTTGCAGGCGACTGTTCTCACACACATAATTCATGATCGGTGTCCGATTGCAGCGAAGATGCGAAAAATAAAACATTCTTCATAGAAAATCAGCGACAACATCCGGCAGCGTGCGGGCGCCCGTAGTGAGACTTTGCATTATGTTTCCTCACGGTATCTCCAGTACTGATGTAAATGTCACTGGAACAGTCTGAAGTCACATTTAGGTTGATAAACTGTGATGTTTCCCTGGCGAGAGACTGAGAGCAGGAGCCCTGTGTCTCTCTCCACTTTCAAACTCCCAATGTCAAACCCACTCTTCTCGTGTAGTCTGACTGACTCCCGTTACCTCCACAGAAGCCTCATCCCACCCCTCAACGTCTAAACTCCTTCACTGAGGGAGAAAGGCATTTCGTTTAGCCTGAACAATTACTAGAAGAGTTTATACAGTTAAAGATGCTCTCACAAAACTGACTGAATTTAACCTTTTTTTAAAACAACATTTAACCCATTTAATCCCACCTGTTACATTCGTGATCAAATTTTACATTTGAATATAGTCTAAAAAGAGTATGTATTTTAAAGTTTGTAAAAAAACATGTCATAATGCACACACAACTATTTTAAGACATACTTTATGATAATTAAATATTTAAATAATCTATTATTAATGTGTTATAAAGTTTGTTCTTAACTGATGTAATTAACTGATTAATTCATATCAAAAATTTTAGTTTTCAAATTATTAAATGAAACAAAAACTTTTCTCCCCAGAATTATTGCCAAAGTAATACAAATCTTAATGTTACTTAAATTGTAATTAGTTTTCAGTTAAAATCCAGGAATAAAACATACTTGTTTTATTTGTTGGCACTTTATTACAAAAGACATGCCATTTGTATTGAAATATCCAACTATTAACATGCATTTGCTCACTAAAAGAGTGAATAAAAGTGTTAACAGCACCTACAAAAATAATAATCTTCATCACTGAAAATATGCAATTTTTTTTCAATAGCTAATGTTATCTGCATAACATTCTGAAATCATGACAGACTTAATACTCATAATATACTGGTTTAAGTACACCTCCCGACCAGCCCAAACCAAAGAAATATATAACCCAGCCTCTAATAGGAATTTTTGTTTAAAAAAAAAATAAAATTCTCCCACAAGGAAAAGGGGAAAATTGAAAATATTCTGATATCCACTCCAGAATATATGCAGCTACATTAAGCTATTCCCTGGCTGCCTGTAAGATTTTGCTTCACTGTGCCTTTGTGCTGACCCCAGTTTTCATTTTTTCATTCACACACTGCATGTGTAAGTAATATATGCTCCACGAGAGTTCTTAACATATAATGGCTAGACATGTGCTGTCAAGTACTCCTAACAGCTTAGTTAACATTGATACATTAGATCCACCAGAAAACAAAGCATCTAAACTGTTCTGTTACCTGTAGCCTATATTGTGCTTGATAATGTAATATGTCAATTTCATATCATGATCCCAAAAGCATGCAATAAAATCACCATGTCTTAATGCAATGCTGATCTGTCACAAAGCTGTAAAGGTCCTGGATCAATGGACTGGAATCCAATGGTGTATCTCAATTGCATATTGAGATGTCTTCATCTGCTAGTGGGATTTTTTTCTTCACATTCTGGCAAATAAAGGTTTTACTCTAGCCTTCAATATGCTTCAGTGACCATAACATGGATCACTGCAAGTACCACCAATCTCAAACTGAGACTATAATTCCCATGCATGACTCATAACCCAAAAAAGAACCACTTTCACACCTTAGGAGCAACAAACCAGCTGCTAAGCAGCATAGAAAATGTCATTATCGGTATTGGTTTAATTCCATCCCATAAATTACTCATATCAGTCTGTGTGCTGGCTTAGAGGGTGAGAATGTACCTGACTGATTAGATCCAGAGGGAGACAGCCACGAGTGATTTTGCCACCTGGAATGATTCAGTGCACTAGTTAGTCAGGTCCTATCTCAGACATAACACTGAATTTGTGCGTTGGAAAAGTTTGTTCAGGTTATGTCTTGAATTTTAATGTGTTTCTGCAATTAAATATGTTGAGGTCAAGAGCACTGACAGTGCTCATTTGAGAAACTTTTGGAGCAGCTCTTTGGTGCAGATTTACTAACTTCATTTAACTCAAATGACAAATGTCTCAAATGATTTCCATTCAATTGATCAATAACATTTTACAACATGGTCTCATTGGCTTACTACATTAGTTATTGACAATATAACGACCATAAGGCATCATTAGCAGAAATTTGACTTCGCAGCTATTTTATAGCTAAAATTATCCTTATCATATGCAAAGACTTAGATCAACTATGTGTAATGACATTACACTACTTCCACTTCTTTCCTCCTTCAATGTATTTAAACATGTATATATTGTTTTTCAACAAAATAATTATATATTGTGAAAAAGTCACCTCATAAGATCTCTTACTACTGCACCACAGTCAAATTTATTTTACATTTACTACAGTATTCATTGACTTGACTCATCATTATGGACCGGATAGTACTTTCACAGTATCTTTAATGTATTCACAATTGTTTTAACATTCTCTGTGTTTGGCTTTTGAGACCTCACCTTAACACGTGACTTATATTCTTGTCTACACAGTACAGTATGTTCATTTTATTGATAGTCACTTTTACTGGACTTAAAAGCAAAACTGCCTCCTTTTAAATCTGGAATCCATAATTTGTATATATAACAGAGCACAGTGTCTCCTTTATTTGACCCTGTCCTTTTTTCATAGCTTTTAAACACCCTCTACAACAATGTAATATGTTCAGGGTGAGGAGCTTGTTTTCTTTCTTGTTCTCCCTCACCCTAACTCTTTGTGGTCAAACAGCCAAAATAATTCAGCAGTGGTTAACCAAGACTCATGCTTTTGTCAAGCTAGAGGAAACCAAACGGTGCATTTTAATATCACAGCCATGTTTTAATCCAAATTTTTTTTCCCATAGATTTTCTTTATGCCATAGTTGTATTTCTCCTCTTGCTTAACCAGTTCTGGTCCAGGTCTGCCATCTGACGTCTGGTCATTGAGTGGTTGATGCTCTTCCAAACATTGTCCCCTGTCCTTCTAAATAGCAGCAGGAAAATAAAAGTGAGAGACCGAGTGAAACAAGAACTCTGGCATGGGGATCTATGGTTATTCTTAGAGGAAGAGGAGAATGAGAAAATGTCTAAAGCAGCTAATATGAGCACACTCCATTAAGTAAAGTATTATTCACTCCAGTTGATGCCAGGCACAAAAATAAACTCCACTGTGAGACATAGAGAGAGAGAAAGAGATACAGAAATAGAGAGCGGTGTAAAGGTAGACACCATGGAGGAAAATAAAACGGAATGTGCCTTGAATGTGGAAACAAAGTTGGAAGTAGATCACAGGTGTCATCCAGTAACACAAATCACTGTATACACTTTTGAATGACACATGCTGTCAGAGACTGTTCTAAACACACTGGATTCAGCTGCGATTGTACTATAACTGCCTGGATAGCAGACATGTGTTAATGGTTTTAGCACAAGCAAATCTAAGGGAACTGTCTTAAAAAAAACCTTCCAATGAAGTTCAATGAGTGAAAAAGGTGTTCAAACTTTTGTTTGGTGCTAAGAGAAAATCTAAGCCAACCCGAAAAGTTAGTACCACCCTGGTTCCCTTGACCAAAACCCAATAGGATTTTTCCATTGGCTTTTGTATTATTGCAGAAAATAAGCTCTGTTTAGGTTTCTTAAAGGGTCATATGATGCTGCTAAAAAGAACATTATTTTGTGTTTATTATTTGGTGTAATGAAATGTGTTTATGCGGTTTAAGGTTAAAAAAACAAATTATTTTCCACATACTGTACATTATTGTTTCTCCTCTATGCCCCGCCTTTCTGAAACTCGTCGATTTTTACAAAGCTCATCGATCTGAAAAGCGAGGTGTGCTGTGATTGGCCAGTAGTAGTGGCCATGGTAGTGGCCATAGTTTCGCTTTCACAATGAAACACAGCGTCACACACGGTGGCCTAGAGTGAGCAGAGGCCGGGGGCTAGAGTGAGGAACGGCCGGAGGGCTAGAGTGAGCATAGGTGGGTGGGCTTGAGAACGGCGCGGCCGGCAATTTCGACGAAGGAGCGTCCGGAAGGCTTGCAGCAACCACATGTGACGACCCCGGGCTGGACTCCGCTTCCTTTTGGAAGGCCAAACAAAGTAGTTTCGCTTTCAAAACGAAACACACAGCATCTCGACATGGCGGCAGCAACAATACTACAGCGAGAATAAAAGTTACGCCTTCTTTCTTTGCGTGAACATTTGGGCGGCGTTATGCAAATCTTCCCAGATAGATATGTGGGGGCGTATAGATATAGGTGTGGCTGACTCTTAACTTTTATAAAGAATATCTCTTTGGATTTGAGACTTTAGTCTTTGCAACTTTACAGATCTTCTTTATGCACCAAGAGCTTGTAACACTCAAAAGAGAAAGGAAAAGTTGAAATCGCATCATATGACCCCTGTACACGATTTGTCTTTACAAATAAACACAACCTTTCTTAATTTTGATTTAAATTTAAATCTTAAATGCAATTACCAGAAGTAAAAAAAATAAATAAAAATACCTATACATGAACTATACCACTGTTACATGACTTCTCTGTCAGTCAGTCTTTATTTAAAAATATAGTTTAAATTAGTTTGCAATAGTTTGCAAGAGCATGATTATAAACACAATGAGGCTGTGAAAGCGGTGGCCAACGTCGGTTCTGGAGAACCACAGTCCTGCGCTAACCTTGATTAAAGGGGTCATATGATGCTATTTCAATTTTTCCTTTCTCTTTGGAGTGTTACAAGCTCTTGGTGCATAAAGAAGATCTGTAAAGAGAAACCGCTTCGTCATGCCTGGAGCTGATCCGTGCTGGTCGCTGAGGAAATACATCAACTTTGCACTGTGGATCACTGGATCAGCTTTCACCATGGACGAAGCGGAGTTCAGCCCGGGGTCGTCACATGTGGTTGCCGCGTGCTGCCGCTCACTCAAGCCGGCCTCCGCTCACTCAAGCCCGCCGTGTGTGACGCTGTGTTTCATTGTGAAAGCGAAACTATGGCCACTACCATGGCCACTACTACTGGCCAATCACAGCACACCTCGCTTTTCAGA
>NW_015546049.1:947794-955561 GCF_001515605.1 Sinocyclocheilus anshuiensis | reverse complement strand
TGAGCGTCAGCCTGGGATGTTTCCAGCGCGGCTCTCCGCTCTCTCAGCTGGGTCTGCCTCTCCACCAGGTCGCGGATCTGCTTCTCCACGGCCTCCAGCTCGAGCTGCACCGAATGCAGCTCGAACGTGTCCTCACCTGCACTCAAGGGTAGAGACACGTCCGCCATTAAAGCAAGTAACAGTGAATAGAGTATTAGTAATGTAAGCGAGATTAGCGGCAACCACGCTGGCGATGCTAGCGGGCTATATGCTAATAGCGGACAAAAATAGAACTAGTGATAACAAGGCGCTCTGATTGTTTTTGTTGTAGAATACGATAGGGGATATATTCACACGTTATAGAAACGAAAATGATGGTGTATAAAATTGATTTTAAGATAAAAAATTAGACGACAAAGAATTAACTTGACGGAGCTCAAACTCAAAACACACGGCAGCCAGTGTCAGTGTCACATGATCCTTCAAAATGATCCTGTCATAAGTCATTGTAATCCGTAATTATGTTCCCAATGGATGCAACAAATGCCTCGGTTATAATGGGTTTTAATGTTTTTCTCTTGTCGCTCCGGCCGGACAAGGCATCACAATACGGTAAGGGGCGTAACATTTCCGTCACACGCTTGAGGTTTTCGGCCAATCACAACGCACTGGATAGCTGGCCAATCAGAGCACACCTCGCTTTTCAGACTGATGAGCTTTGTAAAAATCGACGCGTTTCAGAAAGGCGGGGCATAGAGGAGAAACAATAATGTACAGTATGTGGAAAATGTGTTTTTTTAACCTTAAACCGCATAAACACATTTCATTACACCAAATACACAAAATAATGTTCTTTTTAGCAACATCACATTGACCCCTTTAATTATGGATTTGTTTCTTACAAACACGCAGATTGTCACCTCAGAAGATGTTAATTAATGGACTGGAATTGTGTGGGTTATTGTTCTGTTTTTATCAGCTGTTTGGACTGTCATTCTGACGGCACCCATTCACTGCATAACACCCATTCACATTCACTTGGATGGCCTGAGAGTGAGGACATTTTCAGAAAGTTTTTTGGGTGAACTGTTCCTTTAATATTAGACCTACTGAAATACTGTTTCACCATGTGTTTATTTAATTGATGATTAGCTGTGTGATAAGCTAGATAATGTACAGTCAGTCGATCAGCATACCTGATGTTCATTGATAGGTCATGATTAACCCCTAATTCCTTAAGGTTAACAAGCTAAATCTCATTGGAAAGTGTTGGCAGCATCTTTTAACCAGGCCAGGGTAGTGGATAGTTCAGATTGAGGATGCTCCTGTCCTCGGCTTTTACTCTCCTTTCCATCAAGGGATTTTTCCCTTGACATGGGCGCTTCATTCCTCTGAATGAGATCTGATTTACTGTCTTGTAAACACATAGGAAGTAGCATTGAGAATGGTTTAACTAAGTCAATAAAAGCAGATATCATTCCTGGAATTGGGCATGCATGTGGTCTCACTTGTGCACGCACCTAGCACACTCACACACTCACACACTTAAGAAAACACACACTTTTGTGCCTCGTGCTCCCCCTTTCTTCTGTTTTTCTGTTCTGGGCTAGAGAGAGCGATTAGAAATCTTCCTAGGAGCTACATGGGGGTGTTACCTCCCACAACGGAATTCGCTCTGGAGCGGGTCACTGCTACCCTGTCACTACCTGCTATATCATCTTTCATCCCAAAAAAAGGCGGAAAAAAAGCCAAAGATGAAATGGCTCACTTTTGACCTTGATACTTGGACTTTAAAATGCCTTTTTTTTTTTGGTCAGAATACTCCTATAGTGCTAAGAGACATATGATGATTGATAGGAAATTTGAATCAGAGCTCTACTGATCTCTGAAGGCTTGTGTTCCAGTGGACCAGAAACACTCTGTGATAGCTGAATGCTAATTCAACTAAAGACTAAGAGACTATACATTCACAATGTAATGTTCACAAAGCCTGAACGTTTGGTTGAGGATTTGAGGTACCTCATTAGATCATTTGTATGAGACTTCAACTGCTCAAATTTCAAGGAATCAGAAATGATAAAGCTTTACAACTCCCCTGTTTGTTTTAAAATGTCAAGATTTTATTTTGCTGGCAATCCAGTGTGGACTATTTATCTCATATGCCGATTCCAAATTTGAAACACAGATAAGAGAAGCTGCAAAATATGTGTTCTGACTCACCTGCTTCTCCAGAAAAGTTGCATCTCCAGATACTCTACAGTGCAAAAGAGCAAGAGAGGGAGAAAAAAACATGTATATACAGTATAAATATATATATATATATATATATGTGTGTGTGTGTGTGTGTGTGTGTGTGTGTGTGTGTGTGTGCGTGTGCCTGTGTGTGTGCCTGTGTGTGTGTGTACTTGCATGCAAAACAAAGTGAGAAAGCAGAAAGGGAGTCAGCTGGCCAGTGTTTCAGAGGGAACTCATCGCGGAGAGGAGGAGTGGGGAAAAAAAGGCAGTGTTGAGAGCGGTAATGTTTGTTTAGTCCCTATCAAAGCCAAGCCTAATTATTTTACCATGCTAAGGTTTAGCCTGCTGCAGCCTCTGTCTCTTCAACCTCAACCTCACCCTCACTGCCTGAACCTTACTCTCCTCAAATTATTCATTTGGTCCCTTAAAACAAGGGTTTTCAAAATGGGGTCTAAATCCACATAGTTATTTCCAAGTTTAATAAAGAAATAATAATTATTAATAATACTATGATTATAACATCACTAATAACTTTATTTAAGTACATAAATAATTAAAGCGATCCCATTGAAATGATGTGGTTTTAACAGCAAAGTCCATCTTGAAACTTTGAAGAAACAGGTTACGGCAACACACTGGTGTCAAAAGCAGCAATTGACTTCCAAAGAGAAAAAAAAAATGTGATCAGAATATGTGGTATATGTGGACTCACATTATACATTTAAATTTACATCAGTGGTGTGTATCCACAGAATGTCCTGTTGTCTGTCAAGTTGGGACTTTGCATTAAGCAGATAATAGATTAACTCTTAAAATGGACATATTTATCTTTTAATACACTAAATAATAATACATATTATAACATTTTAAATGTGACATTACCCATTGGACTCCCAGGGGACTGTGCAATCAATCAATCAATCAATCAATCAATCAATCAAAACTGTTTCTCTTCAGGTTTAACGCAACTCTTAATGGTTTGGAGAAAATAGATGTCAACACAGTGAATATTTTCCATAAAATATTTTACAAGTACTTGCATTTAGAACAATTACATTTTACATATAAATGGGCTGCAAATATAAAGGCAAAGTCAGCGTTTATATTTTCAGCTTGTTTATATATAACATGTATTTGTTTACAAATGATATTTTAGGAAGGGGGTCTCTCGTCATATTTGTGTGTCCATGGAAACTAAATATTTAAAAACCAACCTTGAAATTATCCTTGATATCCAGTATTAGTAATACTTGGAATGTCATGATTCATTCATAGTCTTGCATATGCTTTTATCTATAAAGAAATAGAAATCTTTATTTTGCAGAAAAAGTTATTTTTATAAAGCCACTTTTGTTAAAAAGATACTGAAATGTTTGTAGGGTGAGATATGACAGAGATCTTACATAAATGACATAAATCTTATCTGGTGGTTTTGGTTTGTATTTGGTATAACATTAGTTTGTTGGCATACCTAGTCCTCCAGATATCCCATGGAGCATCAGTCTCTCTGCAACTGTTAAAGTCACTGTAAAAGTCAGCTATTGCCTCATGAAAACAGGACTCTCTCCCACAACCGGCCTGGAGAACTAATCATCTGTCTGTCACAGAGACGAAGCTGTACATGAGTGTGTGTGGCAAGGGGGTTAAGTGTGACCCCATCTTGCGCTGTGACCCCCATCTGGGTGGGGGACAACCACAAGATTGTTAGGGGATCACAAACCCTACAGAACCATGTTCCTCTGACCCCATCTTCACTCCATCCTTTCAATTCTTCATCTCATTCCATCAAACAGACCACACCTGTAATGTGTATAAAATCATGACTCTCCTAAAGCGCCTGAAGCAACTTTTAAATATAAAACAAGAAAAAGCTTTGTGGCTTTGTGCAAATAAATAAATATATATATAGCTAATAATAAATAATAAATAATAATAAAGCCTCCTTTTCAATTCAAGTTTGTACTGTGTCGGGTCACAATAGTCTGGAATGCTTTCAAGAACATTAGAACATGAGATTGGTACATTCCAGGGGCATTTCTGTCCCTCTTCAGGCGTCTATCATCTCCATTATCTGTACACATACACAGTTGCTCTGCAACACCAGTTTGGCACTGTCGATGTGTTAAAGGGGTCATATGATGCTTTTTATGTAACACTCCAAAGAGAAAGGAAAACTTGAAATCGCATCATATGACCCCTTTAATCACCTAAGAATGCTTGCGTGTACAAACACACCACACACACACACACACACACACACACGCACACACATATATACATCATATATATATATATCATGACAACTCTCTGGAGATTTTAGTATGGTAATGGATATGACAATGTTAATGTATTTGGTCTTGGCGGAATAGATCTGCTATGCTGCTGCTGCTGCTGAATTGCTGCTGCTGTTCGTTATTGCTGTATTTGTAGATTATTGCTGCTGCTGCTGCTGCAAGAAGTACAGGAACTTGCTACTGCCAATACATATGTGTCCTTGGAGCACAAAACCAAGTCATAAGGGTACATTTTTAGAAATTGAGATTTATACATCATCAGAAAGATGAATAAATAAGCTTTCCATTGATGTATGGTTTGTTAGGATAGGACAATATTTGGACAATATCTGGCCGAGATACAACTATTTGAAAATCTGGAATCTGAGGGTGCAAAAAAATTAAAATATTGAGAAAAACGCCTTTAAAGTTGTCCAAATTAAGTTCTTAGCAATGCATATTACTAATCAAAATTGAAGTTTTGATATATTTACAGTAGGAAATTTACAAAGTATCTTCATAAAACATGATCTTTACTTAATATCCTAATGATTTTTGGCATAAAATAAAAATTAATTATTTTGACCAATATTGTTGGCTATTGCTACAAATATACCCGTGCTACTTATGACTGCTTTTGTGGTCCAAGGTCACTTATGCCAATATGGTGCTGTGAGTATTTAAGACATACTGCTGCTGCACAAATAGCATATATATTAACCTGTAGCACAGATGGAGCTGGGGAAAGTGTAGGGATTCAGAGGAATTCTGAAAGCGCACTGCAATGCTCAAGTGAATGCTAACAAGCCATTTAAATGTAAAGCAGCAAGCTCATTGGCTGCGTATGCAACACGAACAAATCAGCTTGTGACAAGTCGTTTAATGCTAAGAATATCATCAGTTTACGTTAAAGACCCATCAGCCTGTGCCATCTAGAGTTTCATGACAGAACTTGAACTTATATATATATATATATATATATATATGTATGTATATATTGTCACGTGTATGTTCCTGTTTGCCCTTATTTGGTTCTTCCTGTGTCCTGTCCTCATCGGTTATCATTTGTGTCCAGCTGTGTTTCATTAATTAGTTTATTTGATTCCAGGTGTGTCTTGTTCCTCCCTGATTATCCGGTGTTTAAAAGCCCCAGTCCATTCAGTTCACTCAAGGAGTATTTACATTTAGTCATTCAGCAGACGCTTTTATCCAAAGCAACTTACAAATGAGAACAATGGAAGCAATCAAAATCAACAAGACAGCAAAGATATGCAAGTGCAATAACAAGTCTCAGTTAGCTTTACGCAGTATACGTAGCAAGGTTTTTTTTTATTATATAATAAATAAAAAGAAAACAGATAGAATAGAGAAAGCTAGTGTTAGAGGCCTTTTTTTGTTTTTGTTAATTGTATAATAAATAAAAAGAAAACAAATAGATAGAATACAAAAAGATTAGAGAAGCTAGTTTTTTTTTAAGAAAACAAGCAGTTAGTAAAAGAATAGTGCAAGTCTAAAAATGGGCAAGTTTTTTTTTAAGAATATAATTAGAATAGAGAGTGGTAGAGTTGGGTCAAATAAAGATGGAAGAGATGTGTTTTTAGCCGATTCTTGAAGATGGCTGAGGACTCAGCTGCTCGGATTGAGTTGGGCAGGTCATTCCACCAGGAGGGAACATTTAATTTAAAAGTCTGTGAAAGTGATTTTGTGCCTCTTTGGGATGGCACAATAAAGCAACGTTCACTTGCAGAATGCAAGCTTCTAGAGGGAAAATAAGTCTGAAGTAATGAATTTAGGTAAAGGGGTGCAGAGCCAGTGGTGGTTTTGTAGGCAAACATTAATGCCTTGAATTTTATGCGAGCAGCTATTGGTAGCCAGTGCAAATTGATAAACAGAGGTGTGACGTGCATTCTTTTCGGCTCATTAAAAATGTATCTTGATGCCGTGTTCTGTATTAATTGTAAAGGTTTGGTAGAACTGGCTGGAAGACCTGCCAAAAGAGCATTGCAATAGTCCAGCCTGGACAGAACAAGAGCTTGAACAAGGAGTTGTGAAGCATGTTCCGAAAGAAAGGGCCTGATCTTCTTGATGTTGAATAAAGCAAATCAAATAAAAGTAGTACGAGTGTTAACACTATGATATTAGAGTCTATGCATATTTGGCACAAAGATGTGTTACTGTTCAAGTCTCAGTGTTTAATATTAAGTATTAATAGTAGTTTGAAATATCAGCCAATGATTATGATGGTGTGTGTGTATTTGTGTGTGTGTGTCTGTGATTGCTTAAACCTGTGATGTCAGCGGTAAAGTCTGTGTGGGAGCTGTTGGGGGTGATGGAGCTCTTCGTTTCTTTAATTCCACTTTTGGGGACATCTTGGAGATGTTCATCACAGACCGAGACTGACCCAGAGTGCTGGGACGGGTCTCCACACATGGTCCGCTTGCCACCACCGACATACCCTGAGCAAAAAACAAAGAGAGACACTTTAATAGATATACAAATACACATTTAAAAAACATATTCAAAAGGCATACATGAATGAGTGCGTTTACACACACACTCATTTGTAGGGTTGGGTATCGTTAGAAATTTTCCGGTTCCGATTACGGTTTCAGTTTTGCCTAACGATTCCGGTTCCAATTCCATTTAAATTAACTATTATAATTTTTTGTACTATTTTACCTTAATTGAATGTAGTGTTGCTGGAAGGTAGTAAGTAATGTTGAGTAATGCATGTGCTTCAAAGTTGATGTTTTTTACACTATCAATAACATTTTGCTTTTCAAGCAGGAATAAGCTGGTTGGCCAAATAGTCCCTTGAGGGCTAAGACACTTATTCATTTCCCTAAATTAATGAAACTGCAGGGCCGGCCAGTTTTAGCAATGTGGTCTGAGAAAGTAAGCTGATCATCAATCATAACTCCGAGGTTTCTGGCTGTTTTTGAAGGAGTTATGGTTGATGTGCCGGATGGTGAACTGGATGGTGAAATTGTGATGAAACGATGGGTTTGATGGAACCACAGTGATATGAAAAGCCATGTTTTTGAATGAGAGAACCTAGTGATGCCATGTAAACAGAGAAGAGAAGTGGTCCAAGAACTGAGCCCTGAGGCTATCTTTAAAATAAATGCTTCTTGGTTTGAGATGCACTTTTTGGTTAGAAATGCACTTTTATTTTGAAATAATATCAGTGGCTAAAACTATAATGTTTCAGAAATGTTCTTTATTGTAATATTAGTTGACTAACTTGGTTGAGTGATCTGTTGTGCTTAGTGCTAGCATC
>NW_015546049.1:927149-947784 GCF_001515605.1 Sinocyclocheilus anshuiensis | reverse complement strand
TTTATGTTTATATAATTTATATAATTTTATTAATTATAATAGACTATCAATCATTGTCTGATAATAATACTCCTAATAATCATTTGACTTTATCAGCATAATCCTTAAATAACAGAACACATCATTCTATGTGCAGTAATCAGTTTTTTTTCTTCCAAGCAAAAATACCTAACTGTATGAAAAATAAGACTTGGCTCTCCAGGGTTTCCCGTGGATGAAATGTCTGGAGTCACAGGAAGCTTAGACAGGTATGAAAAACATGCTGTGCCATACAGGAGAGATAAGACAGAGCTGGAATTCCATGGCAAGTTTTTCGAGTGTTGAAAGCACCTGACCTGACTGGTATGTGCTGGTACTCTTGATAGTGGATGGGTGGGGGATTTGGGGAGATGGTGTCCGTGTGTGTGCACGTGCGTTTAGTAGGGCCGAAGGGCGGATAGATTGATGTAAGTAAGTGATAAAGGCTCAGTGGACACAGCCCTGAGGCACCCCAGTAGTTAGATGTTGCGACTTGGACACCTCACCTCTCCAAGATACCTTGAAGGACCATCTGAGAGGTAAGACTCAAACCACTGGAGTGCAGTTCCTGAGATGCCCTTTGCCAGTAAGGTTGACAGGAGGATCTGGTGGTTAACCGTGTCAAAAGCATATATATAGTCAATGATATATACAGTACATATATTATCTATTCAATATTATTTATATTATATTATAAATGATAATCATGTTTAGATAAGAAGTCTTCTTTTTTTAGATATTTTTATGGGCCTTTTATGCATTTTTTTTTTATATAGATAGGACAGTAGAGAGAAACGACAGGATTCTTTAGATAAGAAGTCTTCTAAATTATTACTAATGAAAGCACCTGACCTGACTGGTATGTGCTGGTACTCTTGATAGTGGATGGGTGGGGGATTTGGGGAGATGGTGTCCGTGTGTGTGCACGTGCGTTTAGTAGGGCCGAAGGGCGGATAGATTGATGTAAGTAAGTGATAAAGGCTCAGTGGACACTCGACACAATCTGTCAGTGACAGTGTGTGCTTGCATGTCTCGGGTGGAACTGAGAGAGGAGTGTCAATTGATCAAACACTCTCTGTATCTGCCGTTCTGTCACTCAAAGCCCAGCAGGCCATGTGATTGGATACTCCACCCCAATCTCAGGGTGATGTCAATGGTACAAGCCAAGGTGATCAGGTGACAGCTCTACCATTCCTGTCACCTGAGGTGCTAGAAGATGTGATGATGAAGCTTGTTTTGTAAAGACTGAGTCAGTTGTGTGCACGTTTTTAAACAAAACTTTTAAAAATAGAAAAAAAGTGAAGAAAAGAATTGCAGTGCTATTCCTTGGATATATGTGACCCTGGACCACAAAACCAGTTATAAGGGTCAGTTTTTCGAAATTGAGATTTATACATAATCTGAAAGCTGAATAAATAAGCTTTCCATTGATGTATGGTTTGTTAGGATAGGACAATATTTGGTCGAGATACAACTATTTGAAAATCTGGAATCTGAGGGTGCAAAAAAAATCAAAATATTGAGAAAATGGCCTTTAAAGTTGTCCAAATTAAGTTCTTAGCAATGCATATTACTAATCAAAAATTAAGTTGTAATATATTTACAGTAGGAAATTTACAAAATATCTTCATGGAACACGATCTTTACTTAATATCATAATGATTTTTGGCATAGCAGAAAAATCTATAATTTTGACCCATACAATGTATTTTTGGCTATTAATAACTTATTATTGTAATCTGACATGGTTTCATTAAAAAGAATGAGGCAGAAATCATGCCAATTTATATCATTCTATACAGTGATAAAGGCTATATCGATTAGCATTGCATTTTAAACTTTATTTCATATAAAAATACTCGAGATGGCTTGAAGAGAACAGATAAAACCATATGTTGTCGCAGTCATTGTTTATTTTCTTCACGTTTCATCAGTAAAACGTCTATCTGCATGTTATTCAGCTACTAGGCTACATCTACAGCGAAAGCTGAATTTCCTGGGACGTCATCAGTGAGTCTCACTTGTGGAGTTCTGCGCGAGGGCGCCCTCCGGCGACGAGTATGGATGAAAAAGAAATTACATTAATTGAGTAGTCATTATTGCTCACAAAACCCTAATTTGAGTAAAAACTGCAAAAATAATTACGAACTTTGAGGTAAACATTTGCAAATCCTTACGTTTTTCTCCAGGGTGAAGAAGTGTACATTTTTTTTTCTTGCAGATATATTTATAATTATGTTTATTCTTAAATACTCAGTTTTGTATATTATAGTGAAATAGTGTTATTACAAAAGTAACATTCCTTATTTTGTTTAATGTTTTTATTTAGAAATAATAACCATAATCATTATTAGTTTTACTGATATATACAAACACAATTTTTGGCCAAATTGTGCGGCCCTACAAGTACAGCAAACCTGGTGTTTCTTTTTTAATTTATTCATAATTTTGGGCCTTTTTTCCAAATAAAGAAAATTTTTGTCTGAAAACCATAAGGTTTGGATTTTGTGTGCCCTCTACAGAACATTAATGTAAAAACATTCAATGTCTGTAGCAGCAGTGTGACCTGTACAGAATATTAATGTAAAAACATTCAGTGTCTGTAGCACCGGTGTGACCTGTACAGAACATTAATGTAAAAACATTCAGTGTCTGTAGCACCAGTGTGACCTGTACAGAACATTAATGTAAAAACATTCAGTGTCTGCAGCACCAGTGTGACATGTACAGAACATTAATGTAAAAACAGTCATTGTCTGTAGCAGTGTGCCCTGTAAAGAACATGAATGTAAAAACATTCAGTGTCTGCAGCACCAGTGTGACTTGTAAAGAACCCAGCACTAATACATATACATATATACACACATATATATATACATACATATATATATATATATATATATATATTTGCCTTAAAAGATATGTAAAAACTGTTAAGGTTTTTAAACAGCTTATGCTCTCAGGGGTCCATGGAAAATTTGGGGAAAAAATATTAACTGTCAATAGCTCTATACAAATATACTTGAATTAAACTGAAAATGTTTATCTTCAGGTTTATACATCTACACTATACATAAGAAAAAAACAACAACAAAACAAACTAAAAAAAACCCAGATATTTCCTTAACAATAACATGTGTAACTTAATACCAGTGAAAAAGCAGAAAATTCCTTCATATTACAAAGGTACATTGCTCTATAGGTTTTTTTTTCTTAGGGTGGAATATTATAGATAATATTTTCCAGATAATATTTTTATATTATTTCATTTGGCTTTGGTCCAAAATAAATGTATACAAAGCTAATTATTTAATTTTACAGACATGTTGTACTGTATTTACAGCATGACACCTTTTCTCAAACAGTAAAAATTCATCTTTATATATGAAAATATATAGGACAGCTGCCTTTATTTTTTAGGAAGGGGGCCCTTCACATGGGGGATAATCACATTGAAGACCCATGTCCTATATCATTCAGAAAATGTTTTAAAAAATTGTGGTCATATTTATGTCCTGGTGTGCCCTCTGCTGTTTTGTCATTTGATGTCAGACTGTGGTCTTTTACAAATACACATATTACATATCAATAAAGTAAGTCACATGACATGACAAACAGTTATTGAATTAATACTTGGAAAAAAAAAACATCTTGTTCAAACAACAGTTGTGTTGTTGATCAATAGCTTACAACATATTTCACATTTACAACTCATTACTTTTCAGAAATTTGACTTGCTTTGTCACAGTTTGGTTTTAATTGTTTTGTTAACATATTTAATAATTTAAAGTTAATTGACTATTATTATGTGTACCCCATAAAGGAAGATACCCTTATGTTCTGAAATAAATAAAAAGCTACTTAGCCAAGATTAAGAACATACCCCCTTACACAAATAAAGGAACGGACAGTATTAAAAATATGGCTTAAGGAAAATACAATCCATTAAGATGATTTGGCCACATTATAGCTATCATAAGGCTACAAATAAAACTACTGAATGGACAGTTTACTTCATAAACAACAACAACAATAATGATGATGGTAATAATAATAATAATAATACTTTTAGCCATGTTATACCTGACACAGATTTAAACAGGTAGGAGGAATAGAAATCCTCTTTTTCTTAGAGTACAAACCACATAAGAATTACTTAATTGATTCTTTGGTTATTTGTCATTTAGCCTATGCATTCTTATTTAAAGTGATTTGCAGAACAGGAACATTTTTACCTGTAATGCAACCTGAGGTTATGATAAAAAAAGACTTATCATCACAAATATTTTCTATACTACAAACGTACACTACTGTTCAAATATTTGGAGCCAGCAAGTTTTTATTTTTTTTAAGAATTTAATGTTTTTATTCAGCAAGGACACATTACATTGATCAAAAGTAACAGTAAAGACAATTATTATGTTACAAAAAATCTATTACTGCTGTTCTTTTCTATTCTATTTGCTGTTCTATTCATCAAATAATCATCAATCGCCACTGATGATAGTAATAATAAATGTTTTTTGAGTAGTAAATCAGCATATTAGAATTATTTCTGAAGGATCATGTAACATTTAAGACTATATACAGGGAATATATTACATTTTACAATATGTTAAAATAGAAAACAGTTATTTCAAATTGTAAGAATATTTAACATTATTAATGATTTTACTGTATGTTTGGTCAAAAAATGCAACCTTGGTGAGCAGAAAACATAAAAAAAATCTTACCAACCCCAATTTTTTGAACTGTACTGTAGTCCATATGACCTGTGCTCTATATTCTTAGCCTTCTGAAGGCATACGCAAGCTTTGAATGAGGAACAAACCAAAGTTGAAGCAGTTCAAATTTCAATGTGCTGCAAGCTTTCTTGAGAAGAATGCAATTAATTACATCTTAAAATGAACAGGAGAGTTTTTAAACTCTCAAAATATGGCATCTAATGTGCAGATTTGACATACAAACAATACTGCCTTCTTTCTTCACCACTATTTCTCTGTCCTGTCCTTTTTTTCCACATCTCCAGGCACCAGTGCGCCATACCCATTCATTTTTTTGAGCCTGAGTTGGTCAGTGGTTCCCAGCGGCTGGTTTTCAATCTCACAAGCATTTCTTGACGCGAACATCTGACTGATCTCCACAAAGGGTTTGTTCTTTGTTTCAGGGATGATGAAGAAAACGTAGGCTGCCACCCCGACACAAACACCACAGAACACCAGATAACAGAATGCACCAGCTGACATCTGAAACGAAAAAATGAAAATCTGGGATTAAAAGTCCAATTTAACTTGAAAATGAACAATTAGTATGCTGACAATATAATTTGCAATTAAACATGTACAGCAATGTAACATATGACATATATGGCCCTATATCAAGAGTGATATTAACATATATATGTTACCTAAAGGGCGATATATAATTGTCATAGATGAAGATGTAAGTTTATAACATGCATAAAATCCCCATAGTAAAATGTGTATATTTACTTATGTTAATAATATCTACAGTACATGACGATTTTTTATAGGGTATTATGTGTAGCAACCATACAGGTCAACAATATATATTCTATTTATATATGCAACTTTATTAAAACAACATACAGAAATCTGTATGTTTATACTGTCATTTTTGTTTTGTACAATTATTTTCTTGTAATTTTTAAAGACATTTTATATATGATTATCTTTATATTTACTTAAAATATCAACATTTGGATTGACAAATCAGGCTTGCCTGAAGAAATGGAAAGACAAATCCCACAGTGAAGTTTGATATCCAGTTGACAAATCCTCCTACAATGTAGGCAGAAGGTCGATGGGATTGTTTAAAGAGCTCTCCTGTCATGAGGAACGGGACACCAGCTGTGCAGGAGCAAACATATAACAGCATTAAAGTCACATTAACACAATATATTTGAATTAATTAAAAAAAGCAACACAGCTATATGATAAGTTAGGTAGCTTATACATACCGTTGCATATACTGTACATGATTCAAAGCATTTTTTTTTCTTAAAAAAAACAAATACTCTTTCACCAGCAGGTGGCACTAGTCTATCAAATAAAATGCTTTATGGCAGCAAACCTTGGCTTCATTTTAGAATGAGTAATTCTGCTAATGTCATTCCATGAATATAACCTATTTAGAAGATTACAAATATAAAGGGCAACTTTTAAGAGTCAGATGTACATGAAGACATAAATATGGCAGATAAATGTTCAGTGAGATCCTCACCAGGCCCTATGCAGAATCCAGCGATGATTCCAACCACACAGGCCACACTAACATAGCGCATAAAGGATACATGACCCTAACACAGATAAAAAATATACACACACACACACAAATAAAAGATAAATCTTGTATATACAGGACAATTTTAGTCTCACTCAAAACTATGGAAATAATGGGAATATATACTTTATAAAAGTACCTTTAAGATATAATTAGTTATAGTAATAACTAATTATTACTCAAGGGTCAATAATATTCTTGAAGTCATTAAGACAATATCAAGTAAATGTTGATATTCATAATTACCTGTAATAGTAGGGAGAAAGTGATTCCAGCACAGCAGATGCCCATAAAGCTGAAGCCACCAATCATCAGAGGCCTCCTACCCACGCGCTCAATAGTAAAGCACTGGACAACATCCAGAGAATTATGAAATTATGAATTACTCACGGTGTTACTTAGGAGCCAATTATATTCTTAAGTGTTTTTACTCAGTATAGACCTGCAGTCATATTGTGTGTTTTTACTGCTGCACAGAAGCAACCTAAATGTATGTACACAAGAAACATAATTGCAGGAAACAATTAAAACTGGTTTCCTAATATTTATGGTATGCCTTTGTCATTGTGTTCTCACCCCTATGAGTCCAGCGATGACCTCTATGGCTCCAGTGCCCACGGTTGTGGTTGTGTACTGAATCTGATGAGCAGGAATGCCCGCATTCTCAAAGATGGCATTGGTGTAGAACCAGATCTAGAAACAGAAACCAGTTTATTATCTCAAATAATGTTATAGCCATTTTTATATTCATCATCACCAGTTTTCACTGTTAAAAAAAACACACACCGCATTGATTCCAGACAGCTGCATCCCAGCGTTGACCACAAGGACTGTAACAATCTGCCTGCGAACAGACGGATCACTGAAGAGCTGCAATACTGAGACAGTCTCTATTGAGGACAAAGAGCGCTGCTCTTCCTGCATCTCCTCCACCTCAGCCTGAATGTTACACTTGGCACGGTACCACTTCAGTGCTGCAAAGAGGAATCAGAATCTGAGCGTCATTATATAATTACATTAGATTCTATCAGATCACGTCAAAACAGCAGAGAATCAGAACAACAGAATACTCTGGTATCTCTACACTTTTAAAAAGTGTCCTTTGTAGAAATGTAAACTTAAAAGTTTTACTTTAAAGTATGTTTTAAATTGTTTTAATAATCTTTTGTTGTGCTTTAATGTACATTTATTTGAATGTTTGACTAACATACTAAAGCACATGTAAAGTACTTGATCATAATTTTTAATTTAGTGTTATTCGATATTACATTTAAAGTTAGAATTTTAAATGTACTAAATTGAAACATCATCATGACAAATGTGTAATTATAAATATATTTAAATACATGACATAAACGTTCCAATAGAAATGCCATGAACGCTTGTCAGTACATTCGGCAGTGAACTTTAACCGTTTGTCAAAGACAATAAAAGTAATTATCAAATTACATATAAAATGTCCTACTTTAAAAAAGTACAGTTCAAGCTAATTGCATCTTATACAAATTTTAACTATAATACTTTTTCATTTAGTGTCTGAAAATGTTACATTCATTCGCCCTTAAGTGTATTCTTTTAAAGTATACTATTTATGTAATATGTAAACATATTTTAAAAGTATGCTAAAGTGTACTTCTTTTTCTCAAGGATCCTCATGAATAAAAAATAAATAAAAATTGTCAATTTTATTTATATAGTGTCTTTTACAATGCGCATTGTTTTAAAGCAGAACAATAGTGTCAGGGTCCTGTCACCTTCATTGGTCTTATTCTTAGTTTGGTGACAGGATCCTGAAATTCATGTGTTGTGTGTCTTGTCCTCGTGTGAGCGTACAGCTTTGGGGTTGTTCTCTGTGCTGTGTGCTCTTTTCCCTTACGCATTGGGTGTTCGGGACATGGTGTCTGGACACACTTTGGTCTAGTCTTGGTTCAGTTTCAGTGTCAAAATCCTGACATCCATGCTCTGTGCATCTCTGTTTTGCATGTTGTTTTTTTCTGTTTGAGCGCATGGCAGATGATGGTTTGTTTGCCATGTGTTCTTCTGTCTTGTCATTGTGTTTTGTGTGAGCTCATGGTGTTGGGTGGTTCCTGCGCCATGTGCTCTTCTGTCTTGTCTTGTGTTTGTGGGAGCACATGGCTTCTGTCATGTGTGTTTTGCCATGTACTTTATGCACATGGCTTTTTGATTGTTTCTCTGTGCCATGTGCTCTTCTGTCTAGTCTTGGCCCTGCCCCCTTGATACCTGATCAGTAGTTAACTTTAACTGTATTTTTTTAAGTAAGAAGCCAAAGGCTGCTGTGGCAAGGACAAATACCATAAAGTGTAGAAAAAATCAACTTTGGAGAAAGCTCTGCCTATACAACACAATCATATGTTGATGCTAGTTAGCTAAGATATGGAAATGTTTAATTAATTATCTCATAAATCTGGTCATTCTTACATTTAAATCACACAAATATGTCAAGATTCTGTATGGAAATGGCTTAATGTTTCTGCTGCTACTCTCCTCTAATCCTGTCTCACATTCTTTGCTATAGTCAGTGAGTTCTCCTGCCTGGTAGCTGCTGTATGACTGATGGACCTTTGTAGTGCCAGCTTCTGAAGCTTTGAGATCACAGTACGCACAATAACAGCTTATGAGAGTCTGCTGGTCTGGCCACTAATCCCTCCAACACAATTCAATCAACCTTAATGCAGTGAACATTCAGAAGAATTTCTAGATTTTTTTTTTTTTCGTGTTTCATGGAAGATTTTAAGTTGCAAAACATTTTTTTTAAACACCAGAGAATGCAGTGGTCACTATTTTCCATGCAAAAGCCTCATAGCATTATAATAGTCCATGCAACTTTTATAAGCGGTATATAATGTAAGTCTTCTGAAGTTATGCAATTGCTCTATGTGAAGCAAAACTTTGCTATTCACTGATAATTTTCAGGGTATTTAAAAAAAAAAAAAAAAAACATCTTTCTTTAGAAGAAAGAATGTAATACGGATTTGGAACAGCATGATAGTAAATACATTTTTTATTTTTGGGTGAACTGTTTTTTTTTTTAAGTAAGAAAAGTCTTTACCTGTGATAGTGGCATGAATGTTCCGCTTTTCCATCAACAGATATCTCGGACTCTCTGGGAACCATGGCAACAACAAGAGTTGTATGAATGTTGGCACCACAACTAGAGAGAGGAACAGAGGCCAGTGCTCTTCCTATGTGGAACACCCAAATGATGATGATAAGAAGACTTAACAAAACTGAAAACAAAGCAGTAACAGATCTGTTTTAAAACAACAAAAAATTAAGGATATATCAATTAATCTGTGACGTTCATAACAGAGAAAGACAGTCTAATGTTATAAAATAAAATAGAAGGGAACCACCTTGCCCAAGATCTCATGGAGTCCCAGAATCTGAGCAATAAACACTCCAATACAGATGAAGATGCTGGGCACAAGTCCTAGGAAGCCTCGGAAATTCTTCGGAGCAATTTCTCCCAGATACATGGGCACTACGCTGAGAGAAATCCCTACAGAAGCACAACAAAGAAGCACATATCACTACAGCAGCTCAATACATAAGATTAAAATTAAGATTATAATTAAGAATATTAATGATGCCACTAGAAATCCAAAGGAGAAAATTCTAATCCATTATGAGTGGACATAGTTATGTGTATATATATGTGTATATATTTAAGAAAGGACTAAACTAAAATTGTTAAATGTATTCTGCGTTCATAATAAAAAGAAAAAAAAACAACTGTCAAAAAAACCTTCTTTTAAGTCCCACAGTAAAAAAAGAAAGTCATATAGTTACGGAAATGACATGGTGAGTAAATGATGACAGAATGTTCATTTTTGGCATTTAAGGCCTTCCATATTAAATGAAACTAATTACCTGAACGTATCCCTATAATGAAGCGCCCAATGATGATCATCTCTGGAGATCCACATAATCGGCTGAAGCCCATCCGCCCTCCAGCTATAAACACCAGAACTGTGCTGTGTACCAGTGTCCCTCTTCTACAAATTAGAAAGATGCACAAAGCATTCAAGCAGCTATTGAAATTTGGCCAGCTGATACAATGAGACAACATTTCAGAAACTATTCGTATTAAGTTTAATAGGGGAAAAAACATATTGTACATCCCAAATCTGGTAACCTGCATTCCCACTGTGAGAGAACCCACCAGGCCTCCAATGGCAAATATAGACACAGTGACTGAATATATAAGCGTGAGAGTCTCTTCATCCACTCCTGACCCATTCCGCCTCACAATGGTTTGGTTATAAAAGTCCTTTATGTACTTTGAGAAGAACAAAGAAAATATGATCCTGTGTAGCTCTTATAATATACATTTTTACTAACTTTTCAGGACTTTGCCAGTCATGCTTAAACAGTTATAATATATGCTAGGCAGTGATATGAAACCGCATTTCAATTTAAATCACACACCTAAAGAAATAGTTCCTCATAAAATGAAAATTTGCTGAAAATGTACTCACCCTCAGGGCATCCAATATGTAGATGAGTTTGTTTCTTCATCGGAAGTCTGAACAGATTTGGAGAAATGTAGCATTACATCATTTGTTTACCAGTGGATCCTCTGCAGTGAATGGGTGCCGTCAGAATGAGAGTCCAAACAGCTGATAAAACATCACAATAATCCACAAGTAATCCATACGACTCCAGTCTATCAATTAAATAAGCAAAAAGATTCAAATCCATCATTAAAAGTTTTTAACTGTTGCTTCTGGCTAAAATACTTTTAATATTTATCCATAATATTGCTTTCTCCAGTGAAAAAGTCGACTCGTCTGAATCAGGAGAAAAATATACACAGACCAAGCACTGTTTACAATCGAAAACAGTCCAAATGAGTTCTAAACAAATAAGTCAGTGGATTTTGATGTGAGCGGACAACAGGGGTTGGACTTTTTCACTTTGAGGAAGAGTTATTATGGATATTATGGACTAGTATTTTGGCCAGACACGATGGTTTAAAGTTATAGCACCTTCATAATGGATTTGTTTCTTACAAACACACAGCTTTTTACTTCACAAGACATTAATTGATGGACTGGAGTCATGTGGATTACTTATGCATTATTGTGACGTTTTTATCAGATGTTCGGACTCTAATACTGACGGTACCCATTCACTGCAGAGGATCCATTGGTGAGCAAGTCATGTAATGCTCAATTTCTCCAAATCTGTTCCAGTGAGTACATTTTTAGTAAATTTTCATTTTTGGGTGAACTTTTCCTTTAATTAAATTATAGCAAGTATGTGTTGGAGGACTTCTAGGCTGATCACAATCAAATTTGAATAAATGGGTCTAGTCTTATGTAATTAGACAAATAGCGAATGATAGCAAATAAAAATAACACAAGTCAAAATTATTAGGACAGACGTTGGAATGGATCAATGTAATCGCTGTAGAGAAAAACTCACTCTCCCCAAAAAAGATATGGTGTCATGTGATGGTTGAATTTTTCTCTCTCTATGTTGCTTTATCTCTCTCTCTCTTTCATTTGAATGACCTTTTTCGATCCCATTTTTGCTATTGTCATATTTATTTCTTCTAAATGAACATTTAGAAGGCTAAATGTTTATCCTCCCTGTTTCATTACTCTTTCACAAGCTGCAGTTATACTCTCAGTATGATCACGCTCTGATACTTCTATTCAGGACTTGTGACTTGTAGGCAGAAAGTATATGTATTTAAAGCCTCCACTGTAATCGAGAGTGAATTATTTAACACCTTGTGGTACTGACATCAATCATAGTTTAAATAGTCTTCATTCAAATTATATTTTATGTTGAAGGATATTAAACGTGAAGAACAAACCTTCAATCAACACTGAAGGAAAGAAGTGAAAAAACTGTGACTCGGTGTTTCAGCAAGTAGGTGATTTAATCCAGCTGCATAAAAAAGTGTTATGTGAGGCTATGTGAAAAACTGTGTTTGTGGTGTCACTCACCTCTGCAGGAGAATTAACAACAGCCAGGTTATAACCATACAGCATGGAGCTCCTGAAGGAAGAGAGGAATGCTACTGCCAACAGGGATGAGGTTAGATGCTGGAGAAACAAGTGACAGACAACCATGAGTCAGGTGGCCATTTGTAATAACATACATCCCTATTTTTGGATTAAAACTTTTCTTAAGATGACTGGCACTTAGATAAAGCACATTACATCGTTTCTAACATATAGCTGCTTTTATAAGGAAGCTAGTTTGGCTTAAAAAAAAATATATGGACATGAACAGACTTTTCTTTAATCATAAATCAGGTCTATAAGCAGCTTTGGGTGTTCAATACTGCTGGCTATATAGGCACAGGGATGCCGTGATCGGGGGAAAAGGGGGACTGAGTTCATAGGGCCCAGAGGCTTAGAGGGGCCAACAAAGATGTCCTGGGGCGGGCCAGGCTGAGATCAAACACAAATCTGTGCAAAGGTCCCAGAATCTCTAGCACTGCCTCTGTATAGACAGAATGAGTAGATTACAGAAAAATTTGTTTCAAAACACACTGCAATCAGCATGCACAATAAAGTAAGAATTTTCTCTCTGGAGTACAAAATCACACTTTAAACACAAATGTTAAATTGTTTATAACCGTAAACTGAGTCTAAAGTATTAGACTTTGGCGCTGATCCATTAGGCATGTGACTGCATTAGCGTGCAAGTGAGCCATGACTAGATCTGGCATGAGTGTTCACTGGCCAGGCAAACTGAGTTACAATAATTACCCTGCACATGTACAAAATCACTATCACCACCTGCCAAAAGTGGGAAAGCAGTTAAAAGAAATAAATTCTCAGTTGAGAAGAAGTGGAAAACTCAAAGTATGAAGGGAGAGATTGTCACTTGTGAATAACAATGCGTTGAAAGAGCAAAAATAGAAATAAATAGTCATTCCTTTGTTAAATTTCACAACCCATCTTAACTTTGTGTTGTATGTATTGTACAATGAATTAATAATGCATAGTTGGAGACTGACATAATATTTTTAAAAGTATTCTCAAAGAGCAACTATTTTTCTAGTAAAAACTGTAAAATTACAGTAAAAACCTGTAAACAGGGTCTGATTTACTCAAAACTTTATGGGTGGGACCGTTGAAAGAGAACTCAGGGTTCTCAGAAAGAGAGCTTTTTCTGCACCAGGCACAAGATGCTCACAAGATGCAGTAAAGAAGTAAAAAACAATTTTTTTCTTCATTCAAAGAAATTAAGTAATAATGTGTAAACTTTTCAAGACAGGCCTATGAATAGCTCAGGATCAATGACATGTAATTTTATAGTCATTTAAAATGTGATTAAATCATTAATTCACAATACTTGTTGGGATGAGTCATTTTCTAATTTCTTTTTTTTTTTTTACCTTCAAATCAACGGTTGTAATGTTGTGATTGATTTCTTAAGTTGGTTTGGTTTATCTTTATGTAAGATTTTTTTTTCTAATCCCCTCACAGAAAACGAATGGGAATGTTCATGACAGTTTTCACATTACCAATTTTTTTATGTGACCCATGCTCTGTTTGGTGCCACCTACTGTACATTGACAGCACAGTTAGTGATAAACTTTTTTTTTCTGCCTGACAAGATGTACTACTCAAGTTGTTATTTTCTAAGATGATTTTCTAAGATCTTGCTGCCATTTGCTCCTAGAGAGTTGCCTATAGCTAGACAGCAGCTTGCTAATGCTTAGCATTTATAAACTTGACCCTGAAGCTTGAAGAAGCATGAAAGGGGCGACATGTTATTTAATGCTTGTTTGATGGGTAAAATACCAAATAAAAGACACTTTGGACTGCTGCCTTTGAACATATAAGGACCATCTATTGTAATATAACAATTTTATAGAAACTTTATGAAACATTTTAATATTGATGGTTCACGAGCCATTCCACATGCAGATTGGCTAGTGACATTCTTCTTAGACACACACACACACACACACACACACATATATATATATATATATATATATATATACACGGTATTTTATTCTGAGAAAGAGCAGACGTGAGTTTAGCACCAGTAACAACATTATATGTAAAGTAAGCTTATTGGGCAACAGAAGCTTTACATAAGAATTTAAAATGTGTTTATACTAACTTTAGTGCCTCTTTAGCGTTATCTGACAAAAACGCATATGAAAATCATTCATTATTAGAGTCAATAGACGTCTGTTATATATCAATTTCTTTTTAATCTGCTGTCAAAGACATTATCTGTTTTTTGGTTGGAGAAATGCTATAAATAAATAGCTAAATAAATACATTGTATATATTTTAGACACACACACACACACACACACACACATATATATATATATATATATATATATATACACGGTATTTTATTCTGAGAAAGAGCAGACGTGAGTTTAGCACCAGTAACAACATTATATGTAAAGTAAGCTTATTGGGCAACAGAAGCTTTACATAAGAATTTAAAATGTGTTTATACTAACTTTAGTGCCTCTTTAGCGTTATCTGACAAAAACGCATATGAAAATCATTCATTATTAGAGTCAATAGACGTCTGTTATATATCAATTTCTTTTTAATCTGCTGTCAAAGACAATATCTGTTTTTTGGTTGGAGAAATGCTATAAATAAATAGCTAAATAAATACATTGAATTAAGTTTCATTAGTTACGCTTTTAAAGAGATTACAGGTTAAACTGCAGATTTGCAGACAATTACGAGAACGAAGACATTTTGAGAACAAAAAAAGGAGATGATTTAATTATAACGCCAAGTCGACAACATTTCCCTGAGAATTCAACAGATGCATCATGACATGAATTGTGATAGTCTTTTCATCTAAAGGAGCCGTCATGTTTTATAATGTTTCGAATATTTTCAAAAAATTCAAGAATTCATTAAACACGTATTATTATTATTATTATTATTATTAGCAGTAGAAGTAGTAGTAGTTGTAAATCTTAACATGCAAAATAAATTAGTTTTAACTTATCTCTCTACTTTTCCCATTAAGTTCTATCAAAACCTCCTCCGCCATCTATGAGCACAAAAGAAAGAGGCCCTTTGACTAAAATTCGAATGAGAGTGGGTATTGTTTTTTCCTTAAACCTTCAAACCACCGGCAACTCAGTGCAGGCTATTTTTGACGGAATTATGACTGAACTCGGCAAATTTAGCAAGGAGGAGGGAGAGTGTACGACGTTCAACCAACCACTTGCTGTCAAATGAAGCTCCTCCTACATGAATTTCTCACTATTTTAAAAGGTCAAAATGTGAGACTGACATTGTCATGTTAACAACCCGCGTGATTTAACTCTCTGTTCAAATTAACTGGACTTGCTTGTCATGGGTAACAGAAACTATTAAATATAACACAAATTATCATATGCGTGTGTGTGTGTGTGTGTGTGTGTGTGTGTGTGTGCGCGTGTGTGTGTGTGTGTGTGTGTCCAATGGCAAAATGATGATTTTGAGGTAGTAAACTGTATTATTTAGTAATAGTATGTGCAACCACTCTGTCTGTGCATAGATAACAGAAAGCCAGTGATTCATTGATGTTACTGTCTCTGTGTTCTATATACAGACAACTGATACGAGGATTCCTCATCATGAAGACGACAGAGTGATGGAATTGATCCTCCTGATCCCATGTATTCTCAGCATTTCATCATGGTCATCAAACTGAAATCTACACATCAACTGTAACTAAATTGCTAAATTTTACATTTGTAAATGTCTTACTGTGCAAATTATCACTGCACTCACGTGAAACTACTCTGCAAGCCTTAAAACATTAGTTATGGTTTGGTGACCTTAGTTTTGCATCAGGTCCTCAAGGGCTTAAAGGGATAGCTCACCCAGATATGATAATTCTGGCATAATTTATTCACCCTCATGCCATTCCAGACTTGAATGACTTTCTTTCTTCTGTGGAATATAAGACGTAAGACGGTGGAAGTCAGTGGTAACCAAAACTGTTTGATTACCAATATTCTTCAAAATGGCTTCTTTTGTGTTCTGCAGAAGAAAAAAAGTCCTACGGGTTTGGAACGACATGGGGATGAATAAATGATGACAGACTTTCCATTTGGGGGCAAATTATCCCTTTTAAAAATAAAAGATTAACACAGTTTAATGTGTATCACATACTGTACACTCAGTTCAAAAGAAGAATTAGCAATGTCACTCCATACACTCTCATGTGCTCTGCCTAAATATGTATTAAATATATTTGTTTTCCCTCGGTTTCAATAATTCTCCAGTTGCTCAGCCTTGTGACTAACCTTTGACAAATGTTGAAATAATAGTTCTGTGTTTGTGTTACTTTTGGCACAATAGCTCCCTCTGGCCTTTTTTGTTTTGTTTTGTTTGTTGGTTTGTTTGTTTTTGGCCCTCTCTCTCACATGAATATGAGAAGATGCTCCCACAAATGTATTAATTATATGTAATAGATTATATATATATATATATATATATATATATATATATATATTGTATGTATATATATATATATATATATATATATATATATACAGTATATATTTATATTATATATATTTGAAAGTGAATGGTGATTGAGCTTAACATGCATTGAACAGGATATTCCCTTCAAATGTCTGAATGTCATTGCATTATATAATAAAGTATTAAGCCAAGTGACTTTTGTTTTATGCTGGTATTGTATATATATATATATATATATGTGAGTGTGTGTGTGTGTGTGTGTGTGTGTGTGTGTGTGTGAAAAGCTGATTCTAGAACAGAAAGTGACGTCTGCTGACAGACCTGGCTGCAGTCTTATCTACATGTGCCTTTCTGAGTATGTTCTCGTGATCATATGATTCAGCGCATGAATCCATATGCATCCACAAGTCCATAGCATGACACAATTTTTTGTGAAGAATCAATTATTGTCTCACATAGGAGGTTATTCACTCTTTTCTACTCTACTCTCGTCATTCATTCATCCAAGTATCTGTAAAACGAAATAATAAAAGAATAAATCTTCTTTAATAAAACGTTATACATAATCAAAAGCTTAGTTGTTAAAATAATGTAATGAAACATTTTTATTTAAGGGTTTTTAGCTGGCCCTCTTCGTTTAGGAGTCACACTTGCCTCCTTCACGGTCAAAAGTGACTGAAGCCTTGAAATGTAACTTTTTTTCTTCTTCAGGAAAATCAATGTAATATATTCTTGTTCAATAATATTTTTTTATTATTATTTATGATTTTGAGGGAATTGTATGATACTGTGCAATATTTATACAATTTATTGAGCTATTTTCTCCATTAGAATTACTATATTTATTTATTTATTTACTATTTTTTTAATAAATGCAATATTTCACATTAAAATAGAGTGAAGGCATTTAAAACCCATTTTTTAAAGTGAGAATTGGGCGATCTGGAGGCATTAAAAAATTAAAACTTATGTAATGTTGCGTAACCTCTTGTATTAGCACCCTATTGATATTAACAGAGGCTTTTGGATTCCCGTTGTTTTTTAGACATAATTTCTTCATTTTTTTTTAGGTTTTGCATTTAGATATCTATCTAGACATTCTAAAAGACTACTTTTTGTCAAGGTTTAGATATTTTTGGTTAGATAAAGATCATGTTTTACATTATGATTACAGTCAAACATTAAAATCTTGTTAGAAAGGGAACACATAGAAAACATTTTTGTTACTCAGTATTTGATAATTAAAAAATCTAACAAAATAAGGAATGGATAGTGATAATTCAAAACACTTTATACAAACATTTTGTAATTAATTGATATTTTATTCAATGTAATTCAATAAATGCTAATAAAACTTCAGAACAGAAACAATTTTTTTTTCAAATTTCCCATTCATTTCCAATGTCGGTCATTTTTGACCGCGAAGAAGTCAAGTGTGACAATTTTTTTATGACCCTTTAACATATCCGAATCATGTCCATGATTTTTGTGTGTGTTCATATTGCTAATGTGACAAAAGTCACCAAGTGTCATCTAATTCCGATGAAGCTAAGATTTTAAAAAAATTCTAAATATAAAGAACGTCTTAAATATTTAAGAACGTCTCTCAAATGCATGTAGGCCTACTGAAATATTCGACATCACAATAGGGCAACAAATTTTTCGTTAATTTGTAAAGTACAAAAATGAAACGGTATTTAAATGCTTAAAAGAACTAATTTTACATTCTGGCATTTATGTCCTATTGACTTCCGCCCTTTCTCACATTATTGCAGATGGGGATTAAAAAGATAACTTTTTTTTTTTTTTTTCTTTGTACAGAGCTCGATTTAGGTTTGACAAAACTGTTGCAATTAATTAATTTTGACAACTAATAGAATGCTATACACTGACTGTTTTTTCAGAGTTCATTGATTATATAAAATTCAGTGAAGGTTGACTAAACTTTGAACTATCTGCATGTCTCATCCATGAGTAGGCCTGTGCAATGATGGAGAACAAGTTTTTGGGGGTGTTGAGACCCACAGCCAAGCTGACTGAGCAATAAAGCTAGAGTGAGCCCTTTTATTAAAATACCTGGAGGTAATACAAAAATAATACAAAAATGGTCATATTCACTCAGTATTACCTGGTCTAACTCACAACTTTACAAATTCTCAATTACAATTACGTACAAATTAATTGTATTCAGTTGTGTTTTAGGCACTAAAACAGTCCAGTAGTCAAATATATATCTATACTGAAATAATGACGATTTCTGTGCCACCACAGACTGGTTGCTGGCCCCTTCCTGGCCACCACTTTGAAAACATCCTGGAGGGCATTTGATTTACATTTGAGAGAAACTGAGAAGATTGTAAACAAGGATACAAACTAGCCACCTTTCACTGAAAATTGCATTTTTAATTCAAAATAGGCCATCTGTGTGATTCAAGTAGATCCGATGAGTTGAAAACTCATCTTACTTGGCTAGGCTAAATGGGTGATTTTCGCGTGTCATTTAAATGCATTTCATTAAACTTAATGTAGCACTGCTTTATTTATTTACACAAGGCTTGAAGACAAAGAAGAGTATGACGTATTCCGCAGGTGTTCTTTTATACCCGCAGTCACTTTATTGTTTACGTCATAGGCTGCCGCCTGCCTTTGTCAAGTTCATTGTCGTTTTTTCATTCATGCTTCAGACACCGGTCACGCTGAAGGCGTTCCCCTAGCGCCCTCTAAAGGACGCAGCGTCTCATTCCCTATTCTCAGGGAACCATGGTTACATGCGTAACCTGAGACGTTCTTCGCCTCCACGTCATGCATTCAAATCGTTTAATGCACAGCTAGCCGTTGATTATCCCTTACATATAAATCCATTAGCAAAACATGTGAAAAGAACTATATTACAAAGTGGAAATGGTAAATGAGACAATACATTATCCACTGCTGCCATCTAGTGGGAATCATGACATTCATTTGAATAGTATTAGTTTTTCTAATACAGAATCTTAGCAGAAATCTTCAACTTAGCATGGCAAATTTGAATGATCTCTATAAGTAAAAATGAACAAAAAAAAAAAAATGCAGATGTTATTTAAAGTAAATTTTACTTACGGTGTTCTCATTTTATATAAAAAATGTGCAAAAATATTTATAACTTTTAGACAAATGAATAACATTTTATATATATAATATAATATAATATAGTATAATATAATATAATATAATATAATTATATTATATATGTGTGTGTGTGTTCTACTGTCTGGGTGCCATGTGACACACTCCCCCCCCCACCCCCCTTTTTTCCACTCCTGATGAGGGTGTATCCTTCCATGCACAAGCTAGTTAATGGGCTTTTGGTCATTGGTCATTCATTGGAGTTAGTGTTAGGGGCTACTAGAATACAGAGGGGCGCCATGAAGACTCTTGCTACGTCATACTTCAATACAAAACAATGCAGAATTTTGACAAAAAGGACATTTTTAAATGCTATAATTGTGATTTTATAATGTCTAAATATAAATCCATTAGCAAAACATGTGAAAAGAACTATATTACATAGTGGAAATGGTAAATGAGACCATAAATAATCCTCTGCTGTCATCTAGTGGTCATAGTGGGAATCATGACATTCATTTTAATAGTATTTGTTTTCCTACCAGATGAAATCTTGGCAGAAATCTTCAACTTTTTCCATGAATTATCTCTATAAGTAAAAATGAAAAAATGCAAATGTTCTTTTAATTAAAGTAAATTTTACTTGCAGTGTTCTCATTTTATATAAAAATGTGCAAAAAATATGAATAACTTTGAAGCAAATTAATAATATGTGTGTGTGTGGGTGTGTTCTACTGTCTGGGGTCTGCCAT
>NW_015546049.1:864422-925536 GCF_001515605.1 Sinocyclocheilus anshuiensis | reverse complement strand
AATATGTGTGTGTGTGTGTGTGTTCTACTGTCTGGGGTCTGCCATAGGAGTTAAAGGGGATGTTATGTGACACACTCCCCCCTTTTTTCCACTTTTTTCACTCCATGAGTTTGTATCCTTCCATGCGCAAGCTAGTGAATGGGCTTTTGCTCAATAACTTGCTGAAAGTTTTCTGCGGGAGTTAGTGCTATAGGGGCTACTAGAATACGGGGGGGGGCAACACTGATCTTGCATACCCCTTGGCAAATGTGCAGTTGCACCCCTGTGTGGAGGAATGAACTACAGTACTCGCAGTGCTTACTTTTAAGCGTTTAATTTCAACACACTGTTTCAATAACCTGCACTGCATGGAACATATACATTTATGACACTGTAAATTTCAATGATATTGAAGGTTTACAGCCAGTGTCTGTGGCAATTCCAGAATCAAAAGTTTGGAATCATGTACAGTGTTCATTTAGGCATACAGAGGTATTTCCCAGGTTTACCGTCCAGGGGTCAGTAATTAGCTGGTTAGTGTTACCTCTTTACCCCCTGCTGGTAGATGTCGTTACTACACCATTATCAAGGTAAAATTATGGAGTTATTGGAAATCCTTAAATTATTAAAAAATAAATAAATAAATAACTTTAACTGACCTGCCACATAATGTAATTTTGTAGTTATGGTTTTAAGGGAACAATCCGTTGCCTGTTATTTGACTCTATTTGTCAGCAGGCTGTGCTATTGCTCCAAATTTACAAACTTTTATTTGGTCCAGTTACACACTTTCATTCAGGTTCATTTACGAAACTCTGACTTTATTTTATATGGCCATTTAACCATTTCTTTCTTAATGGTGTCTCTATATTTCAAAATCTAATGTGCACACGTTCATTTACGAAACTCTGACTTTATTTTATATGGCCATTTAACCAGTTCTTTCTTAATGGTGTCTCTATATTTCAAAATCTAATGTGCACACATGAAGTGTTAGTGGCACATAACTATTTATGCAGTGTCTATTTACACTGAGAGCAAATAGCCAAGCTCATTGACAAAGCCTATTTTAACTAACTCTGCCCACCGTTGCTCTTATATTTTACCTTTAATACAAATATCACATTGCTTCTGTTTACACAAGTGTCACTATTTGCACTTAGTGCAAACAAGATGCTATTTTTTTCTACACTGTGCAAACAGTATCTACATTTGGTGTAATCGTATCTACTTTTTGACACTTAGTGTAAAGAGGACTCTATTTGTCAGCAGGCTGTGCTATTGCTCCAAATTTACAAACTTTTATTTGGTCCAGTTACACACTTTCATTCAGGTTCATTTACGAAACTCTGACTTTATTTTATATGGCCATTTAACCAGTTCTTTCTTAATGGTGTCTCTATATTTCAAAATCTAATGTGCACACATGAAGTGTTAGTGGCACATAACTATTTATGCAGTGTCTATTTACACTGAGAGCAAATAGCCAAGCTCATTGACAAAGCCTATTTTAACTAACTCTGCCCACCGTTGCTCTTATATTTTACCTTTAATACAAATATCACATTGCTTCTGTTTACACAAGTGTCACTATTTGCACTTAGTGCAAACAAGATGCTATTTTTTTTTCTACACTGTGCAAACAGTATCTACATTTGATGTAATCGTATCTACTTTTTGACACTTAGTGTAAAGAGCCACTGCCAAAGAGTTATTATTTGTCATAAATTAGAGCACGTTCTCGATTGTGAGTTTCGGTTGAAGAGCCGCTGAAATTTAAGACAGTTGTACTCCTTAAGCTGTAGAGGGTGCTATGTCAACAATATCGTCCTCGTAAAAAAGGATGAAATTCAGATAAACGTAGCTCCATCTGACCCCTGCTGGACAATCGTAGGATGGCCAATTTACAATAAATAGATCACCCAAAGTGCACCCCGAAATTAAAATTCTGTCATCATTTACTCTCCCTCATGTCGATCCAAACCAATATTAATTTCTTTCTTTAGAAGATGGTTTGAAGTATTTTGTCCAAATATGAAAGATAATAAATTATCCATCAATTCTCCACAACTCTTATCCTCTGTATAGGGTCATGGGTTAATAAAATATATTTTAAAAAATATTCATGAGTGTGAGAAAATTGACATAATGTTTTTGTGTGAATTATCATTTTAACTCACTATGAATAACTATGTAACTGCTACAGTGAACCTTCTACTATAATTGCTGTTCACACAGGAAACTTACATTCATAAAAACACACATACAGTTACAGTAATGGGACCATATCTCCATGGCCTCATGCTAAATGAGTTCTTAATCACAGTCCATTAAGCATTGTTAACTCCTGTTGGCTGATAATAGCCGCTCTCCAGTGCTGGGTCTGGTGGTTATTTATTAATTTGTCTTTCCTTGTATGATTAATGATGCTGTCTCTCTTCTCCAACCCTCCATTACAACCTCATGAGTGTTAATCTGTCTAATTCACTTTTATTAGGCTTACACCATACAGCAAAACATTTATATTTTCAAATATATATATATAAAAAAATGTACAAACATATATTTGTTAAAATAAGTTTTAAAATATATTCATGTAAATAAATGTATTTTCTAATATACTTTTTGGCCATTTTTGTATTTTTGTCTTTGAAAATATATAAAAAATAAATAAAATGTAGCTGTAGATCAGACCAGATGAAGCACATCAGTCATCAGAAGCTGGGGAACGGCCCTCTTGGGGTGTCATGCTGAGAATAAGATTAATTGGACTGTACTGACTTAACTAAAGGCTCTTTGGTTTAACAAAGGATATATAATTGTGTTGCATGTAAGCAAATGTAAGCATATTTATTGTACTGGGAATTTTTCTAAGATTCTGCTGATTTACACAGATGTGTAGAAAATGTGCTGTCTCTGCTAAAATAAAATCATGGCACACATCAAAATAATTATGATTGATGTAGTTGAATATTTAAAGCTCGGCTATATTTAAAGCTAAGTGTGAGTAGCTTCTGGAAATGCTTGTGGTCATAAAATATTAAATAAATTCTAAATTCTGTTAAAATTCTGGTCTTTCACGTTATACATTTCATCACTAGAGTAGCAGTCAAAACCAAATCTTCAAAGATTCAGACCAAGGCTAAACCCCTTGAAGCTAGCCAAGATCTGTCAACCCAAAAAGCAGCAATTTTAATTAACTGAAACAAAAAGTTATGAACATTGCAGTGTTCATTTCCAATACCCAATTCCAATACCCATCAATCCATCCCCAATTCAAGATGTAAGTTAGAACTATAGTTTTAAGCTGTCTAGAATCTTAAAACATGTTTAAAACATTTTTTGTGATTTTAAACATATTTTAGTTTTTAGTATTGATAAATGTGTGTTAAATGTACATCTAATCAAACCTTAAGGCTTCAGAGTCAAACTTACCTTACTGTAAAACTTACTGTAAAACATACAGTATAATGAAACAGTACAATTGAACAGCAATAAGCTCAATCTACCCAAACTTGAAATAAATCCCTATTTTGCAGTTTTTTTTAATTGACTGGTTACTCATGTACTCCTTTTTTATTTGTTTATTTATTGAATCAAAAAGGCTTAATTACACACATTTATTTTATTTTATTATTTTATTTTACTGTGCCTTTTATATTAAGATGTTTATGCAAAACAGCACTTCTACTTATTGCTGTTTTTGCAGAGCCATGCAAAAGACAATAAGTGGGACCACAATGACCTCCAACAACCACACAAAAAATTGTTGGGATTTAATCCAAAAAATGTGTAGTATGAGGCAGAGGCCAAACAAACAAACAAACAAACAAATAACTATATATATATTTATAGTTATAGTATATATATATATATATATAGTTTATGCAAAACAGCACTTCTACTTATTGCTGTTTTTGCAGAGCCATGCAAAAGACAATAAGTGGGACCACAATGACCTCCAACAACCACACAAAAAATTGTTGGGATTTAATCCAAAAAATGTGTAGTATGAGGCAGAGGCCAAACAAACAAACAAACAAACAAATAACTATATATATATTTATAGTTATAGTATATATATATATATATATATATATTTATTTATTTATAAATCTATCATTCTTAATATTAACAAGAAGATTAAAAGATGTAAATAGTAATTCATTTTGAAAGAAACAGTTGAATTTCCCAGCTGAAAGTCAGAATAATCATCATCTCAATGGGTGGTAATGCTATCAAAACACCAAAGGGTTTTAATTACCCAACTTCCACCATAAAGCACACACCAACTATGCTAAAGACCTTTGAACTCTGCTTAAACACGCCGCACATACTCCAGTACGTCACAAAGACACAAGGCCACGTCGAGCTACACTGTTAGCAAAGCGACCAAGAAAGGGGCCGCTGCAGCTGTCCGTCTCGAGTGACGAAGCACCCTCTCCATCACTGGAAATAGTGAGCCTTTTCTGCCATCCCTCTCAATTTCTCCCAAACACTCTTCACTCTGTGCTCCAGAGGGGGCCGCTCAATGTAAGTGAACCCCCTGTCATCCCTCACCCTTCAGAAGCGTCGAGTGTACTGTGAGACAGCTGTGCTCTGCTACACTGAATAGCCAGGACAAGGGCCTGTGTTAATGTGTAGCTTCTCTTTGTAGCTCTAGTCTCTTTAAGGACAATAGATCAAGCAGGCAGAAAAGCTGTATGGGGAGAATAGAGTTACTGGGTATTTAGGCCTAGTTCATAAAAACAAGACAACAAAAACCCTTGGATTCATCACTGTCTCATTTGGGTGGGAAAGAGTGTGGTTTGGAGTGGAGAGGACTGGAGAAGTCAGCTATAGTCTCAGCTATAGTCAGGAAGCAGGTGTATATAGCAGAGATATACAGAGCTGGGTGAATGGGTGGATTTGTTAGTTTGTTAGTGATTACAGCATATGTTTAGGAATGGTTTTATTCTGTTCATGTAGAGCCAATCCACTAACACCAGGCTGTTAAACCAAGTGTCCATGGAAATACTGCAGTAGAAGTTACATGGAAAGCAAGGGGTCCATGTATAAGTAGACTTTTCCTTTAAAAAAAAAAGGAATGACATTTTCTTTGATTTATATAATATTAATAATGGCTCATCTCAGAGTTGTGTTTTTGCGACGAGTTTGAAGTTTGTGCACTGGAGTATGTGGGGAGTGTTTAATAACAATAATAATAATTATTATATGATGTAACAATGTTTATGTTTTTAATGAAAGTTATTATAAAAGTAAAATGTGAAGATATTTCTAACAATACGTAACTACTCATCTGATTAATAATAATAACAATTACTATGATGATGATTATTATTATTATTATTATATGTAATGTAAATGTAATAATGTCAATATTTTAATTTTTTAATTTTTAACAGGGGTTCCTGGGTTTATGCATTAATCTAATTTGAAATTTTTTTTATGAAAAGTAAATGAGATAAATAAGAACAATTACAGAATAAGCTCAAAGTGGTAAAAGCTAACTGGAGTAATGATAGAATGAATGTCTCTTTATTTAGTGCAATATTGTTCGTTCACACAATCATTTAATCCCAGTCTTAAAGCACTTCACACAGTTCACAGACTATGACAACAATGCGGCCAAACCTCCAGAAATGAGCACAATTGAGTATGCTGATGAGCCCACTCTAGTGTGATTGGCTGGCTCCTTAAACTGCCTAAATGGCTTTTACTAAGCCTTCTGATTGATGAGTGTCTGACAGGCTCAATGTGGGAGTATTTTGGGCCAAACTGCTAGGGGGCGACCAAAGAATCTTTGACATACTCGTCTTGTACAGTATACACACACAAACACAAAGCTTGATGCTGCTAAGTGACTTCACAAACTAAAACAAAGACACACTCACTCTGACACATACTTACTCACGTTCAAAGAGCAGCTGAGCATTCCTCTTCTCTAATGCTATCCCATTCATCAAACTGAGTGTAATTGATGTTAAAGGCTCAAAGCAGATCCCCACAGCCCTCCCTCTGTCTTTCTGTGATACGTAAAGCTGGGTTCAGTCATTGATCTGACAAGAAGACCATATGACATCCTAGTGACACAATATGTTCTGCTTAGATTTGATATTCTACCTATTATGTTACTGACAGACAATGACATAGATAGAAGTTATATTTGTATTAAGATAATCTAATATGAGCAATTTCAAATGAAAAGGACGATTTTTCACAAATATGGATATATTGCCCTTTATCAGGAGTGATATTGCCATATATGTTACCTATAAGGTAATATTATTTTCACATACATACATTGTCTGGGTAGATGAAGACATAAGTTTATAAAATCCCCATAGTTTGTATATTTACAAATATTAATAATATCTATGATGGGTTTTTTTGTAGCAACCATGTCAACAAAATGTATAATTATTTAATATGCAAAAAAAAAACATATACAAAAATCTGTGATAAAACTTTTAAATACATGTCTATATTTACTTCTACACCCATTTTTTTTCTCAGAACAGGATGTACTTTGAAATAATTACTAGTATATCTCATGTAATTACAAATAAACAGTAACTAACACGTTGAAATAAATGTGAAATTTTGAATTTTGAAACGTTTTCAAAAAAGGTCTGCATACATACTGTAAGAAAATGGGGAAAGAGAGATTTCTTTGAAGTAGAAAGACTGAAATAGTATTTTCTTGTATAACATACTACAATAATCTTTCAAAATCCTTCAGATCCTCAAATCTTTTTTTTTTTACAGTCTACACCTAATTTTTTTCTTCATTGTATATCATGCAAACATGCACATATACACACTTATGCACTTTCATACGCACTTGTAAAGTCTCACTCATTGCTGCATGGGCTGCACCGAAACAATCTCCATTGTTGGGTTAATTAAACACTTGGGCTTGACACTTTGACCTGTCATAATTTGAGCCAAATCACTCATTATTCATTTATAGGCTATACACACACATGCTCACACATACAGTATACATACTATACTATTTTATTTGTTTTATTTACTAAATTCAACTATTTGTGTAATATGGTTTGACATGTTTTATTATACCAGTATTGGAATGAGGAGTTTTCATGTTTTTCTAGAATACAAAACATTCCCAATATGCTACATTCTCAAACACCATTAGGGACTGGAGGTATTTTGATGCCAGGCTGTGTGAACAGCTTTCAAGGGGAATGACTGTGTCCGCTGGCATCAGGCCTAACCAGCAGACAGGCACAATGCCACATGGGCACAGAGTAACAAATGTTCTGCCATAGGGACAAAGAGGCAGCAGACTGCTGTGCAGCTTCAGTCTCACGTTCAGTGAAATACATGTTGCATTTTAGGAGTTCAGTAATTCTGCAGTAAATGAGTCTGGTAAAGAAATGTTCTTTTGGAGTGTATGTCTGAATTTTTCATACGTTGTATCAACTAAGTAGGCCTATTATTCTAATAAAAAGGGGGGTATTGACATCTATCGTTCTTGTTATATCTATTGTTCTAGTTTGTGTTGTTATACAGGATTCAGACTAAGCAACGTAAAGTTCCTCATCTCTCCAGTAGGTGGCAGACTTATGTTAGTGAATCCTCAGGACAGACGACCAGAGCTCAGGAAATCGTTCACTCTCACATGCTTTCTGTGTTGTTCAGAAGCATATCATTAAGAAAGTAAATGATAAAATAACTTAAAAAACTGATTTTAATAAATAGTAGTAGGCTAATCCAGCATTGTCTAACATGTAAATTGAACCTTGATCGCTATAAATCAAATATTTATACTTTTATAAAAGTAAGTAAATATGAATAATATTGAATTAATATAAGAAAAAAAATGGCTCGATCTCATAAACAATTAACAGGCACATATTTCAGGCTGTTTTCACCAAGAGGGAAAAAAACACCTCTAATTTACAGCCCATTCACTATTACCTTCAGGGGAAATACACAGTTATATTAATGTTCCTTGCTTCAGTTCATTATTTAATGGTATTAAAATCTCTTTTTCGCTGTTGATGAGCTTTTTTCTTTTTTCGGTAATTCAACCTCTTAATTACACTGATTTAGAACCTAATTATTTGTTAGGCCTGAAGCCACTACATAATGTTGCACTAGTACATGCCCATTTGCTTTTGAGTCAAGAAACCTCTTATGTTTCTCAAGCTCTACTGTTATTTGTTTTAAATCTGCTTATTCAAAGCCTGTATGTTCTAAATGATACTGTTTTGTTATACTATTTTTTTTTCTAGACCAGTTTTCCATCACAATGGAAATTGTTGCAACAGCTAATAATATTTAGATTGGTTAAGAGGAAATAATGGTTTATAATGATAATAATAAAGCAAATTACTTTGGTCGTAAAATGCAGGGGGAAATTGCAATATTACTTAGTGTTTGCCGTTAAATTCTCATCTGCAGTTATGTGCTTCACAAGCATTTTAATTCAATAGATGTGTGTAATTTTACCCCATTGTCATTGGTTTATGTTTTACTGTGACTAATTTGAAGGTTGTGACCCTCAACATAAGCCTGAACTGTTTGTTCACATAGCAATCAAGCACCATTGATCTCTGACCTTTATGATATCCTGTTCATAAACATTTGTTGTTCTAAAATTGTTTATTAGTGGCTTTAGTAATAATGATGATGGTGGTGATGGTACAAAAATTTTGTTCCTCATATAAATACATTTCTAAAAATGAAATAAATATAATTTCTACTAAAACACTACTTCTACTACTACTACTACTACAAATAAACTACTACTACAAATAATAATAATTAATAATAACAACATATAAGTATTTATATATAAACCAGGAAGCCTTTTCTGCAGTGAGACAAACAGCTGTTTAGAAAAATGTTATGTCTTCATAGCATTTTGGAAGAAATAACCTGCAAGTGACAAGTTCATTACACTTTCCCAACTGAATGTAACCACTGATGACATTTTTGAAACTCTGAGAACTGAAATTTGATTAATTTGTTTGTTCGGCTGATTTATAGAAATGTGAGTTCCTTTGTGACTAATCCAGCATTTTCCTGCAAGTTCCATGCAGCACACTTTGCCGCTATTCACCACATAACCAGAAAATTTAATAACTTTACATTCACATGGAAATTAATTTCAGCAAAGTATTATCTCGTTTTGGGGAATGTGTGGGAAACTTTTGCAAGCTATTATTTTCAGTACAAGAGAGAAATTGAATTTATTTTTACATCTTAGAAGATGCCAAAATAACCTTCATTGAACCTAAAAGCACAATGTAATTCAGATCCTTTCTTTATAAAGATATCTAAAATTGTCATACATCAAAAAATATGCAACCAAAATCAACATGGTGACCGCTCCATCAAGACAGTGGTTCAAGCTGCTCCTGACCAGAGATCAAACACTTCTACACAGAAATACATGTTGATCATGCACATAAAAATGTCACATTCTTATGTAATTTAATAATCACTGAAGGTGGTCCGTTTTTAAGGTGTGGGATTTGGTGGATTACCACAAGTTCATGTTTCACTTAGATATTGGATACTGTTCAGCCTCCACTTCCTCCATCCCTCCAACAAACACATAATCTCACATTCACATACCAAAAGATCAAAGTCATCAATGTGTTTTTATTGATTATTTCATTTATTCCTCTATTCATTGCCTCTTAACTTGGTTTTATTTTTTGCCTTAATATTTGCCTCAGCTATACTCTTTAGATCAGCTGTTTTCTATGTGATTTGATTTATAAATAAACTTCAGCTGACCTGACGTACACTCCCTCTGAGAGGCTCAGCTCCTAATATACAGTCAGATGATCTTCCATCTATAATTACTACACTGTTCATTTCTCCTTGAAGATACTGTACAGTGTATAGAGATGTTTTTATTAATGTTTTATTAATTAAACACTTGGGCTATTAGTGTTTTATTAATTAAAGATGTATTAATCTTTCTTAAATACATAAAGGTTCTGTAGTTTTAAATTTCAACGATCAAGCTTTGGACATAAAATTCAGTGATTTTCAATGTAAGACAATGTGTAATATATATGTGTGGGGGTGTAACAGTTAGTAAATGTTTATTTAACATCATACATTTTAAATTAAGATTTTTTTCCCCTTCCTTTCCTGTTGCTTTATTTTTCGTCAATTTAGGCTGCTATGCTTAATCTGGAATTTTTATTCTTATATCTGAAAAATTCTGTGAAACACCAGTTATTAGGCATATTAATAAATAGTATGGCTGCATTATAATATATACGTATAACAACACCATCATTTGCTAATATCAGATGTCACTAAAACACTATTTATTCTGATAGAAGTGCATTATAGACTTTGCTGCCCCAGTTAATTCATAACCACTTGGCCTAAATAGAAACACTAAACAAAGAAGGCAGCAAGAGGTCAAGACTGCCATTAACTCAACAGTCAGACCGCATTGACTTGGCTAATTCATGTTTCCTGCACAACCTGCAAGAATAGAGTGTGTATGTCTGTGTGTGCTGTTTGAAGGAAAAGAGAAAACGATAGAGCATTGTTTGGGTGACTGACTTCCTGAAATTAAATAGACAAGTCTGTTGTCAAAGTTAAAGTTGTGTGTGTGTGTGTGTGTGTGTTGCATGTTTTAATAGATTTCACAAGAAGACCAGATCATAGTTCTACATTTAATAAAAAGCTAAATATATAGTTAAAAAGCTAAATATAAGTGCACCCCACACTCGCACCAACATCTTCTCCTTCTTCCTTCATCCAATGATCAAATGGCAGGTCCATATCTGCTATGGTCTATGCATTCACACACTGCATGTTGCATATGGGCGATATAAGTGCACAGTGTTTTGCCTAAAACCATTGTCTCTGTAAACTTATCTTGATCTGTTATGATGCATTTATATTGAAGTACTTCTATTAATCTCTAAATTAAGTATACATTTTTCTAAAAAAAAAAAAATCTTAATTACACAGAAAAATGGTGGCATAAAAAATGGCAACATATAAGTTAACTGGTTTTATTCTAGTCAAAAATATTATATAATATGTATGAATTAACGTTAAGGAATTAATTTATACCAACAAACAAATTTTTACGGGTTAAATCAAATAGAAATAGCTCTGTAGGTAACAATTGCAGGCCACCACTTTTTACAGTGTTTTTTTTTAACTTTTTTTTTCACCTTTGTGAAAGTTCGGGACTTAGTTAAGAACTTAAGAACTTTCAGAACTGACAGCTTTTGTAAGCATGCGCTTTATAAACTGACTTTTATTAGATTATTTTATTTTTTTAAATTACAAAGTGCTGTTTGGGAAACAGTCGTTATTGTGTCGTAAAAATATACGACTTTAGATTTAACGTCATCTGAAAACGAGCTTTTAATATACTTTATAGCCTAATAAATATGGTAATTTTAGCACGAGTCGGGATGAATGCATGAGCACCGATCTTAAATGGCCAGCAAATACAATTCAGTATTTAATTCAGTATCAGATGTCAACCTTATATGTTTTATATTTAATAAATAATGAATGTATTCATACTACATACAGTCTCACCTATCTTCGTTTTATATTGTTCAGAAAATGCCTCACTTAAAAATGTCAGTTCTTATGATGTCTGAAAATCTTGTGAGAATTCACTGGAGAACACGGCTGCTCCGTAAAAATGTTGCATTGTAGGCTATATATACTAATGAAATCATGCTATATGAAAATAATGAAATCATGAAGAAATTATACAAAAGTTTATTATTGGTAAAAAGGTTTTATTTATTTTAGTAGGCTATCTCAGCAGTTATTCACAGCTTTGGTTGGAATTACCATTCAACAAAACAGAACTGAGAATTAACCTATCAGCCGTCGTTTAGGACTGTTTGTTTCTTGTGCAGACGGCAAACAAGAGCCACCAAACACAAACCTTCATCACTTTACACGACTCCGCCTTTCCGTCATAGTTAATTAACTGAGCACTAAGTAGTCCTCAGCCTCCAGAACTCTGAACAGAACTGCAGAGCTGTCAACGCACAGGGCTAACTGCTCATTTGCTGTTGGGTAGTGATGGTGAGAGACTAACTCGCTGGACGTGGCCATTGTTGTTGGGCAGCTACTCATGTGCCAAAAGACGTTTGAATAGAATAGAATAGAAAAGTGGTAGCCTAGTTTTTTAAACCAACATTATATACTGTAATTAAGAGTCTCGACAAATTTGTACACACAATTTTAAAACCAAAGCTGCTTTGCGACGGCTTGGATGACGACCACCAAAGTTGTCAAAGTCTGTGAGGCTATGGAGAGTCGTGGGCTGAACCCCCTGGACCACCTTCCACCACCCGCGAGTTCCAACAAGCCATTAACCCCCTTCAGCATCGCAGACATCCTCAGCAAACCGACTGTCAAACGATCTCACAAGATTCACCGGCTTCCAGCATCAGAGAGACCCCGGCAAAGCATCACTATATCACGGCAGACTCTCATCACTCAAACATCACCTCTGTGTGCTCTTCAGGAACTGGCCAGTAAAACGTTCAAAGGTCTCGAATTAGGTGTACTCCAAGCAGCAGAAGGTAAGAAAATAACATGTTTAGGGATTGTAAATGAAGTTTTAGATTGTAAAAATAATCTTTTTACAATTCATGTACAAATAGTTAATAGGAAAAAGAGAAAAGGATAGAGCATTGTTTGGGTGACTGACTTCCTGAAATGAAATAGACAAGTCTATAATAAGTCTATAAGTCCATAATGTTCGTGTGGCTCAGTGGTAGAGCATTGCGTTAGCAGCGCAAAGGCCGTGGGTTTAATTCCCAGGTAATACACATAACGACTAAAAAAGGTGTAGCCTGAATGCACTGTAAGTCGCTTTGGATAAAAGTGTCTGCTAAATGCATAAATTTAATTTATTTAAATGTAAATAGTTAAACAAGCTGCAACTAACACTGAAAAATGGTTAGGCTACCTCTTGGACGTAGAATTAGGTAGGGACATTAGGACATGTCCCTACCAATAGGCTATCAAGCGACTACCAAATTGTCCCTAGCAATGATTTTGATCAAACACTTAAATATATGTATATGTTTTTGTAATTTCTGACGCATCTGAAATATGTCAAACTACTGATATTACCTAAGAAGTTGTTATGGGGTCTGCTGTTATGTCCCCACCAATGTCAAAAGAAAAACCAACGCCCATGCCCATATGGTTTTATTCAAAACAATGTAATATCGCTGAATCAAATACATTAATGTACACCAACAAAACTACATTGTATGGGTTAAACCAGGTAGAAATATATCTTTCGGGTAACAATTACAGGTCACCACTTTTTAAAACGTGATTACAGCAATGCCATAAGAACCATTTTTGGTTCTCCAAAGAACCTTTCGTAAAAGAACCACTGCCACTGTAAAGAACACTTGTGTATGGAAAGATCCAATGGATGTTAACGATTCTTCATGGAACCATCGATGCCAATAAAGCACATTTAATTTAAATGTTTAATTTGACTTTAATTTTGATCAATATATTTTCATAGCTTGACTAATTTTTAAATCTCTTATACCATATCAACTTTTCAATACAAAAATAATACATTATTAAAGTTAAAATTGTTATAAAAAAGTAAATACAGTTTCTTTATTAGCAATTATTATTAATATATCAACGATATTCTAATAATTTGTTCTACTGTAACTTTATTTTAATCACAATTATTACAAAACCATAAACTGTCGTTGTCACCTAATATTGCATCGTTTTCTTTTATCCACAGGAAGGGATGGGCTGACTCTGTTTGGTCAAAGGGACAGTCCCAAAAAGCGCCGAAAATCTAGAACGGCCTTCACTAACCACCAGTTATATGAACTAGAGAAAAGGTTTCACCATCAGAAATACTTGACACCTGCCGACAGAGACCAAATTGCCCATCAGCTGGGGCTGACAAATGCGCAGGTCATAACCTGGTTCCAGAATCGACGGGCAAAACTAAAGCGAGATCTGGAGGAGCTGAAAGCGGACGTGGAGTCAGTCAGATCCACAGGTGTAGTGCCTCTGGATAAAATCGCTAAACTGGCCGATCTGGAGAGGTGTGCGGTTGGAGCCACGGGGCATCCTGGGTCTGAGTGCTCGCCACGGCTGGGTCACGAGTACAAGAGTGCGCACAAATTATGTCTGTCCCCCATGTCGTCTCTCTCAGACCACACAAGTCAAGAAGACTACTCCGAGGACGAGGATGTGGAAATAGACGTCGATGTCTGATGTAGCTAAACCACTGCATATTGATTTCAACTTTTGTAAATTTATATTTTAAGACACGCATGCACATAACCATCTACATGATTGTTGTGTTAAAATGAGTTTAATTTATAGCCAGACTATGCATGTTTAACTCCTATATTTGTTCAGTACAATTAGTGAACTAGCTGTTGACGTTTTTATATATAAGATATTGTATGCAATGTAATGGCTTTAATGAGTGTAATAAAAGAATATGTCACAAATCAGGGCAACAACCAGAGCAATACAACCTCTTAAAGACAAAAACTATTTTTAATTTTTTTTTTTTTTTTTTACAAATGTGTATTTATTGCGTAGCCTATGCTTCATTTGTACACAATCGACAGTGACTGCTTTTTTGTAAAGTTTTTGTACAATTCACTTGCAATATAGTGCCTTTCAAAATTAGGCCATTGTACCAATAGCCTACCGAATGTGTTTAATGTACTGAGTTTGAAAATAAAAACATTTATACCTTTTATAAAGATGCTATTGCCGAGACTGTAAATCAATAACAATCGTCATATATTCTGGCAAAACTTTTCTTTTATTGTTATTATTATTGTTATTATTATTATTAACAACAACAACAAGAATCGTTTTGTTTTGCTTACCCTTTTGCATAAATTCTAAATATTAAGTGATTGACAGCAATACAGTAAAAAAAAGTCTGAGCTTTTTTTATACTGCAGTAGTTTTTATGAACTATATTTTACGCATAGCCCTGTGACAAATATATATTTTTTTATTTTAAAAAACGTAAATTTTTTTAGATATTACATAGCCTAACTGCCATGTAAACATTCATTGACAGAAGAGCTAACGAACTTCATACTTTTTTTCTTGTAATTGCTACCTGCCTTGATTTCTTTCCTCAAAAAGAAAAAAGAAGAGAAGAAAAACATTCTTGCCCCTTTAACGCTATTGTTTTTGCTCTCTGCAGAAGAAACAGAAAGCCTTTGGCTTACTCCGTTCTCTGTTTCACTTTGCAATAGCGTGACTTGGCTTTTGACCCAACAACGTGTGTTTTTCCATTCTGGGCAAAATTTATGTGAGAAACACAAATCTGGGGCGCTGGGGATAAAAAGGAGAAGAAAGACACAAAAACACCAAGTTTTGGTCCAGTTTATCCAGGGCTATATAATCCTTTTTGTTCACGGATGAAGCTGTAATTTCCAGCGTAAAGCATGAAAGCTGAGGACAAATGAGCCATCCACCCTGATGTGACAAGTGACAATGGCGCATGGCTGGACTCCTGCGGTTCACCATACTGAAACAAGTGTGTCCAGCCACATAAAAAAGACGCGAACGTTTGGAGGCCATATGGTTTCTGAAAATTTCACACAATTTCAGACAATTTGATGGATTGCGTTAACCCCTCTTTTAAACAGTTTAACGCAGCGCGAACAAAGGCCATACATTGGAGTCTCTCCTCGAGAAAGCATCTGTACCCATGAATGTCCGCTCTTGTCTTCTCGCCTTTTTAGCTTGGCGTTTTGAACAAGTCAATGAATTACAATGAATCGCTCTCTTTTTTTTTTTGTGCACTGACTTTCGTCCCCCTTTTGGTGGTTTTAAATTATTGTGTGGGGGGATCTTTTAGTTAAAGAATATGTCCTCGTTTTGTTGGAGTTTCATGGGGACTCGTTAAGCGTTCAAACCAAGGCTCTCATGTCAGCTTTGCTAAAAGGGGGGTCTTTTGTTTATAATGTTTGATTATTTTGCCTCCTTACCTTAAGCCTATTTGACTTTGAGGAGATTAATAACGCCAAAAACTGGATAACGTCCTAAAGAGCGTGTGAGCTTTAAAAAACAAGACGCATTGAGTGTGCTGTCAGTAGCAGGTGTATTTCATGTATAAAAGAAACAACATTGGGCCAAGGCTTTGAACGCTAACTGTTGTAGTAGGTCTAGCTAATAGATGTTAGGCTACCTAACGTTGTTTTGTAAAGAGGAAGAATAGCTAAATCAATAGCAAGGCAAAATAGTGTCATTTTATATGAAAAGGTTCCTTCATTCTGTGATTTTTGCTCCACACATGCGTATTAGCATTCTCTTTGATCATGGAAAATTTGAAAGGTGTGCGTCTTTCCACTCCAAAGATATTGACAAAAGTTTTTTTTTATAAGGTAAGATTTTCATTTCACCATGTCCCTTCCACAATGAATAGCTTATTATCCTTTTATGACTGTTAAACTTCACGTGCATCATTGCAAACGTAACTCTGTGCTCTAAAAATAGATATATTTTATGATATTGTGCCATGCAAGGTCTTTGCATAATCTAGAGAAACATACGAGTATGTCAGTGGGGTAGGGTTGAGACACAGTGTATCAACTGTACCCAGACAGGTGTCCTATTGCGTCACATGCTGTTTAGCTGTACAGTGTTATGATAATAGGTTAAAAATCACATTTACACACATGCTACGCAAATTATGTTTAAAAAAAAGATTTTTTATTTTATATCTGTCTATTATTAATGGACATATTTTCTAACATGAATGTTAAAAGGATAACATAGCATTTTGTGAAATATACAAGGTGGTAAAGTGGGTACAGTTGACACACCCTTTATATCCTATGTATGCAGTAACAGTTCCATCAGAAAATAAAATGCATATTCAGAGGCTGTGTGTGTTTGTGTACTGGTATTACCTACGTTATGGGGACCAAATGTCCCCACAAGTATAATAGCAGTAAATTCTAACCTTATGGGAAAATGTTGTTAGGTCCCTATGAGATTAAAAATGTAAAAATACAGAAAGTTTTGAGTAATGGGTATAGGTTTAGGGGTAGGTTTATAGAATATACAGGTATGTAGAGGAATAAAATATACTGTGTGTACAGTATAAAAACCACTACGCTTATTGAATGTCCCTATAATGTTAAAAATACCTGTATGTGTGTGTGTGTGTGTGTGATACTGGTATATATGGTTTATGAGGACACAAATGTGTATAATGACATGGGTACTACAACATAAATATGGTTTATGAGGACACTTCCTGTGTCCCCATAAAACAACAGGCTTAAAAAACATACAAAACGGTGTTTTATGAAATTCAAAAATTGCCAGTAGTTTTCTGTAAGGGGTAGGTTTAGGTGTAGGGCGATAGAAAATACAGTTTGTACAGTATAAAAACCATAATGCAAGTATGTGTGTGTTAGGCAATGTAGTCAGTGAGTGGACTTTATTTTTGTTTCTGTTTTTGTTGTTTTCCATGAAAATTTACATTGTTATTTTTACATTTGTACGGTTTGCCATATCTTTTCAAGTGTTAAATATTTTTGTTCCTTTATTGTTTAACTTAATCTGAATTATATAAAGCGAATAAATAAATCTGAATTGTTTAAAAAAAAATTGCACAACTGTAATTTATTACATTTGCAATAAATGGTTAGCAAGGCTTTAGAGCATTAAGAATGGGTGTCTCAACTGTACCATGGTACTGTTTCAGCTGTACCCTATATGGGTACAGTTGAGACTAAAATGCACCTTATGTTTATGAGCTAATTGTGGAAAATATAAACTACTTATGGCTATTATTAGTTTATGATATTTTAGCACATAAGCAAAATAAATATAATGTGAAAAATCACTTCATTTCGGCAACTAGTTTTTGTGTAGTGATGAAAAAAGCAGAAAGTGTCTCTACTGTACTCAGTATACCGTATATATATATATATATATATATATATTCTTCATTAAAAAATAAGTACTGCACTAGTGAGAGTGTATTTTCTTAAGAGAGTTTATTTTCTTATTTAAGACCAATAGGGCTTCTTTAAAGTCCAAAAATGGCTATAAACGCCCATATAGCCTATCTGAAAGTTTTTGCACAATTGAATTAAGACCTAATCAGTGTTTTTCTTAAAGCCTTAATCTACGTCTTATTCTTTCATGTTATATTAATGTAAAATGAATTAGAATATTCAGAATAAGCTAGACAAGATAATAAACACAGGAAAACGATCGGATTTCAATTTATTAATGTAATATATATTTTATTTATTTATTTATTTTTGGTAGAATGTTTTACATTAAATCCTCTCTGATTGCTCGGTCTCTCGGCCCAAGTTCTGCTGGGGCCAGTTGCACAAACTGTATAAACTAGTCTTAAAAAGGTAGTCATGTAATTTTTTTTCTACTAAACTGGCCATAACTTTTTAAAATTAGTTCCAAAAAGGTTGACTGCTGTAATTTGAATTGAACTGACTGGTTACCTCTTGGCTAACTGCTAGTTGGTCAAACTAGTTCAGTCTTATGTTTATGCAACTGGCTCCTGTGATCTTCTGCTGCCCTCTGGTGGCCGACATGCTGGTGGCGTTTGCTCTCGTGCATGCTTTCTTGATATTTTGCAGTTACGATTGGGAAACGCACTTATATTTTACTCAGCTTTTGTATTGTAGGAATTTTGTGTTGTTTTAAAATTCTGTTGATGCAGTCTTGTGATATTTATATAATTGTTTATGACTCTTATATAATTCTCGCCTCGTTGAACATTAATGGCAAATATTCATTTAAATTCTCTCCCCTATGTGGACAAATGTGTGAGATTAAATGAACATACAACATTTTCTGATTTGCGCATAAGCAGCGCAGTCACAAAACACTTGAACACCCACAGCGTGCGACGCCCGCATTACGTCATGACGTTGTTGTTGGCGGTATTTTTGTTTGGCATCTACAATGTTTAGTGCCAAATTCGGGTGTAACATTCACTTAAAAGAAAAGCTATAGATGGTAAGTACGTTAGTATGGTGACTGTGAAAATTGGGTTTCCTGTGTGTTATCACCACAACATATACGTAAGTTTTGTACTTTAGTAACTCAATAAACTCAGAACCCTGGCTAACATTCTGCGAGGTCTCTCGTGAACAAACGTAAGGTAATGTTAATTAGAACGTTAGTTCAAAGTTAACTGCTCTTTAATAATGTTCTCAAAATGTTAGCACACAAACGTTATTCATATATCTTTCATCAAGTGTTTTTTCTTCTAAAACCTTTTAGTTTTAATTTTAACATTTTAATTTTAAATGTTATTACTGGTTTCAGAATGTTCAATGCACATTCAAAAGTAACCTTCTCATAATATTCCCAAAAATGAAATGTTCCCTTAACAATATTATTACCAAGACAAAAACAATGGACTTTTTGAAAGTTCAGAGAACATTCAAAAAGCAGGTTTACATTTTAACTTAATGGGAACTTGGGAATTAGCAAAATGTTTATATAAACATATATTTTTTTTTACATGTTTGTGCCAGTTTTTTAAAGGGGTCATATGATGTTGCTAAAAAGAACAGTATTTTGTTTTTATAAAGAATATCTCTTTGGATTTGAGACTTTAGTCTTTGCAACTTTACAGATCTTCTTTATGCACCAAGAGCTTGTAACAGTCCAAAGAGAAAGGAAAAATTTTAATCGCATCATATGACCCCTTTAATACCCAGTTAGTTTTTTGATGTTGTGAAGGTTTTTAGACAGCAGCTGCAGACAGAATGCAGCTGGTATGCAACTGCCATGTCAACATACAGTAAGCACTTACTATATCTTTCAGCTTCAAAATGAAATAATTCTGGCAGACACAGAGGCTAATGATGATCAGTCAAATGAGGTTTGTCCTTCTTTCAATACTTTGGAGTTTAAAAATCAGCTCAGTGCATATTAATGAAACTTTTCAGTTGAGACAAATATTCCCAAATTACTCAAATGATCTTTTTTTTTTTTTACCCAAATTACTCAAATCTCAACTGTTTTTTGACGGTCAGGCAGTGAATCGCCTGATTGCAATCACATCTGAGCTAGAGCAATGGCAAGAAATGGAACCAAAATGTAAGATATTATCTATTGTTTTGTGTACTATTTCAAGTTAGATTAAAGGGTTAAGATAAAAAAATATATTTTAATTCAGTATTCAATATTACATATTTTAATTGCACAGTTGATGTGAAGACAGTTTGTTTTTTTTCCCTACTAGTGCTGACAACAAATCCTGAAGTCTTACTAGCGGTTGGTAAAGAAGAGGTAAGTTGTCACTTTAATAACACCCAATAGGTAGTGATTGTATCAAAATGTAAATGCAGTTACAAGTTTTCAGGCAATTTTCCCTCACAGTTGCAGAGACTCAACAGTCAACTTAAAATGGTCCTGTCATGCTCACAAGCAAAGCTGGATGCCCAGAAAAAGATTTTGAAAAGGTGCAATGTAAAGTTTTTTTTTGTCTCTGTATAATTGATATACTATTATTGTTAGTATTTTAAGTGTTAACTTTAAACAGAAATTAGAAATGTTGCCTTGGCAACTATCTGAAATAATTATTTATAAAGTTTTTTTTTATATATATATATATTTTATTTCAGTTAACGTTTGCTTTATTTCAAGTAAAGACATAATTTTCTTTTTATGGTTTTAGTTAACGATAATAACTCTTAAGACTGTGTTATGTTTAAATTAACTTTTTCTTAAGACATGATTTATATCACAAAAAAATCATTCATGTTTAATATAAACAACAAATATAAAACTGTGATCACTCTGAAAATGTTTTTCAGGGAGCAGACATGGCAAGCAGAGAAGAAAGAAGCATTGAATGCAGTGTGTGAGAAAATCACCAGATTACAGCGTGAAAACGAGAAATCAGAGCACAGGTTGTTAGTTTTATGCCGGCATTAAAAATCACATTTTTACATCTGCTTAAAGGGATATTTACCCAAGAATGAAAAAATGTCATAATTTATATACTCCTCATCATGCCATTCCAAACCTGTACATTTTTATTTGTGAAATACAGAAAGAAAATTATTTTTAGGAATGTTCATTCATTTGGCTACAATGTATGTAAGAATGAATGACGCTTGCTGTTTGGTGTTTATGATGTCAAGCCTGGAGTGTGACATCATGTTAGAATGGAACGCAAGCTCAAATTGCGTTTGTTTCTATTGTAATATATTTTAAAATTTAATTTTTTCCGGTAATGCAAAGCTGAATTTTCAGCATCATTACTTCAGTCTTCAGTGTCACATGATCCTTCAGAAATCATTCTAATATGTAGGAAACATTTCTTATTATTATCAATGTTAAAAATGTTGTGCTTCATATTATGCAGAAACTGTGAGTTAGATTTCAAAAATAGTAATATTTTTATTCAGCAAGGATGCATTAAATTGATCAAAACTGTTACAAAAGATTTCCAATTCAAATAAATACTATTCTTTTGCACTTTCTATTCATCAAATAATCCTGAAAAATGTGCATCACAAAACTCTTTTCAACATTTATAATAATAAGCACAATTATTAATAACTGAGCACCTGTAATAATTGTGCACCAGATGCGTGACAATAAATATATTTTAAAATGTATTAAGACATAGTTATTTTAAATTGTAATAATATTTTACAATGTAATTTTACTGTATTTTTGTTGATATAAATGCAGCCTTGTTAAGCAGAAGAGGATTCTTTCAAAAACATTAACAATTTAATTATTCCAAACTTTTGACAGGTGGTGTGCAGTACATTATTAAGCCAAATCTGTTTTCCACATTATTTATATATATATATATATATACATTATTATTTATTTGTTTTTTTGCCGCATTTTGCAGGATATGAAAAGAAAAATTAACAATCTAAAGGACTATCACAGCAGTCTCATGGAAATGCTGAGCGACATGTTAGCTGAGCACTTCCCACTTCCTGATCCCCAAGGAAACGGCACAAAGAAAAAAAGAGTAGGTGCCACCTTCACCCTCTCAGTTAGATCAGATAATATTGGATTTAGATTTTTTTTAGGTTGCTGCATATGATTATTGGATTTTTCAGGCTGCTGCATATGATGCAGAGATTAACCTGATTTCACTGAGTGAGATTATCGAGGTATGTTCAGATACCCATGACAATAAAGCATTTCTTTTTATATTGTTACTTTATGTTTGTAATCTTCTGACGTGGAATAAAATTGGAAATAGAGTGGAAAATAAATTGTTTCCTGATACAAAGTGCTTATTTTACTAACCCTATTTATTAACACATTTAATCATTTAATCATGCGCATTTATTTATTTATTGCAGAGATTGACCAATAAAACTCTCATCAAAAAAACCTCATGACCCTTATGTGACTACTGATGACACTTTCTGGCCACCATACACAGAAATGCTTCTTCGCAACGGTATTGCAACACGACATCCAGAAGATTGCAATAAAATCCGTCTGGAAATGTTTTTTTGAATCTGACGTGCACTTCACTGAATCTAATATTGTTTTGCATGTCTACAGTTAAATGTCAGTGTCTATTATTTCTGTTATTTCAAATTTGCTACATTTTTATATGAAGCTTGGCCATTGTGGTAGTTCATTGCAGTTTAAAGATGTATTTTTGAGTTACTTGTCAAGTCCACAACTTAAAATGCAAAGTGTTGGTGTTTGTTTTACTTTGTATATACATGTCAAAAACTGTCCAAAATGATTTTTTTTTTTTTAAATGATGACTTAAAGTCACCTTAAACATACATTATGACCTTTAGTTGTCTCCAGTGCTGCTTCAGTGACTTAGATATCAGTATGGGGAATGGATTCAAAAAGGTTTGCTAGCCCACACCCTCACCCCCAAGCCAATTATATGTGATATTAATGACAGAATTAGAAACTACAATATACAGTCATCAAAATACCATCTCATAATTATAACATTGTCATTGTATTTTTTTTCACAGTAATGTCCTGGCAACCACAGCTACAGGTTTTGTAAATTTAACATGAACGGACAAAAATATAATGCACCCTTAAAAATATTAAATGGAGTACAAACTAGCTATGACAACTAGCCTCGGGGTATATTCCTGTGTAATGCTGTGTCCCATCAACAGAGTGTGCGCGAGATAACTACTTTTTTTGTTTTATTATTTATTTATTTTTATTCTACTGGTGCTACACTGCTAATTGTCAATGTTAAAAATGCTGTGCTTCATATTTTTGTAGAAACTGCTAGATTTCAAAAATAGTAATATTTTTATTCAGAAAGGATGCATTAAATTGATAACTACTATTTTATTTTTATTATTATTATTTAAATTCTACTGCTGCTACACTGTGCACCAGTAGAATTGTGTACATTTAGAAGTACACTTAAATGTGTATAACAATGCTGTATTCATGTAATCTGTTTATTTTGCTATTCGGATACAATATTTCATTGAGCAGTATAGATGAAAGTGACACCTTGTGAATAATAAGTCAAGTCAAGTCAAGTCAAGTCTGCTTTTTTGTCAATTCTTCCACATGTACAGCACAGGTCTTCCAGTCAGGAAGTCCAACAGCCAGTTGCACAGCGAAGTGTTGAGCCCCAGCTGGACCAGTTTGTGAATGAGCTGTTGAGGGATGATTGTGTTGAATGCTGAATTGAAGTCTATGAACAGCATAATAATGATTTTTTATTATGCTGTATAATAATAATATCCTAATATTATTAAGCTATTATTAGGCCTCCTAATATTAATAAGCTAATAATGATTTTGCTTATTATAATGAGCCTCTTGGCATTTTATATCATCCTTTCTCACAACTAGCCTACTTGTTAGTTTAAACAAATTCACATTCTTTCAAAAAAACAGACACAATACGGCAGTGTTCCTTATACTAAGGCCTACTATACTTAGCAAATGTAAAGTAGTTATGTATAGCTGAAGCTGTCAATCTTGCACTCTTTGTTATACACCATAAGAGTCATCTGGGTATGTTTTGCCCTCCAGCCATATGTGCGTGTGTGTGAATTTTTTCCTATTTGAGTCTTCTTTAAAGCACTAGCATGTGCTCACTGTGGTTGCAATCCTCAAAACATAACCGAACGCCAAAGAATTTCTGAACCATCTCCATTTCTCAACATCCTGCAGGTTTCACAGATTGAAATGTCCTCATTATAGCATTTGTTTAACTAAGCTCCGAACATGGCTCGCTTGGATATTATGGGATATGTGACGTCACATGGGCAAATATATTTGCATACAACTGCTTCCAGTGGCCTGTTGCATGAAGCTATATGGACAAACTCTTGAGTTTCAGAGTAGGTTTACAGTTGACAAACCAAACAAATCCAACCTGGTTTAGATCAGGGGCATGTACCATGATGCCAGATTAGTTGGCTAGCCAGGTAAGTTTCAGGTAAGACTTGGATTTTAGCGGCGTTCATTGCCATAGTAACTTACACTCCACAGCTAACCTGCTCCAGGGCAGGTTATGTTCTGGGTAAGAGATCTCAAACTGAAATCAGATGTGAGCAAAGCCATATCACCCTGTAGCCCAAGACTGGTTGCCCACTGAAGCTAAGCAGGGTTGAGCCTGGTCAGTACCTGGATGGGAGACCTCCTGGGAAAACTAGGTTGCTGTTGGAAGAGGTGCTAGGGAGGCCAGCAGGGGGTGTTCACCCTGTGGTCTGTGTGGGTCCTAATGCCCCAGTATAGTGATAAGGACACTATACTGTAAAAAGCACTGTCCTTCGGATGAGACGTTAAACCAAGGTCCTGACTCTGTGGTCATTAAAAATCCCATGGCACTACTCATAAAGAGGGGTGTATCACCGGTGTCCTGGCCAAATTCCCTCCACTGGCCCTTGTCTATCATGGCCTCCTAATAATCCCCATCCACTGAATTGGCTCTGTCTCTCTCTCCTCTCCACCTGTAGCTGGTGTGTGGTGAGTACTGTGGCTGCCGTCGCATCATTCAAGTGGATGCTACGCACTGGTGGTGGTTGAGGAGAGACCCCCACATGATTGTAAAGTGCTTTGGGTGTACAGCAATACACAATAAAGCGCTATATAAATGCTTCATTCAATCATTCATTCATTCAAAGTGACACATGTCTAACGCAGAAAACTCACTCCCCCAGTTTCTCTTCCTCCAAAGTAAAGGTCACTATATAGTAAAAAAAAAGTTGTCATTGTCTGGCTTTAATGATAATTACTCAGAATTATTTTATATGATTTATATAATTATTAATCCATTACACACAAGCAATTTTAGTTTAACAATGATTATAAAGCAATGTTTTAAATTAACATTAATATATACAGGTCATATGTAATATAAATAAGCTGTATAATCAATAGATAATGCTTTAAACATAACTACATGTGACCTTACATGTTCGAGTCTCTATCGCTATATATTATCAACTATATAAACGAACTTCGCAAGTTTCACTTGTGACTGCACTGATAGAGCAAGAAAAAATTTTTTATTTGTCCTTTCATGGACAAGTACTTTCTTCAGTCTAAATACGTTTAAATTCCATATATTCTTCAATCTCTTAACCTTTAGCAAAAGAGTTTTGACTCTCGCTGGCTCTCTCGTGAGAAGTGAATCACATTTGCTCTGTGTTGCAAGGCATGTGATTGGCTGTTCACCACTGCCCACATAGCATTTTTTTTCTGGTCCACACAAACCCTTTTCCCTCGGCCCACATACTGCAAAGAATGATGGCCCTGGAGTGGCCCAGATCTGGATTAAAGACAAGGGCCTCACATGGGCCATAACTGGCCCGAGTCTAAGCCAATTAATAGCCAATAAGTGGCCCTGCACTGGGCCTGAATGGGTTTTAGCATTGGCACCGATTCTCAGCCTTAAGTAAACCAGAAGCCCCAAAACTGAGCCACACCTGAGCCTTATATAGCCCAGACAAACCCATTACAGAATATTAATATTTTATATTATTGCATCGTGCATTTTTTTTACAGTAATTGCCATTATTTGTGAAATGTTTTGGTAATGTAAACACAAACTATACAAATAAAGTAAATTTAACTGAATAGAAAATCATCCTTAAAATCCACAAATTATGTAACTGTACAATAAAAAATGTATTGCATTAAAAAATGTTTTTTTATAAAGAACAAATCAACCATATCTATCTTATATGTAACGTAGGTATTATTACGCAACATGTAACGTTACTAGTACAAAAACTTTTTGTATATTTGGAGATATGCTTGCTGAAATGTACAATATTTACAAAGTACACTAAACATTTATACGGTATACAGTCTATAAGAGAAACATAACAGACAGACAAGTGTAAAGTTAATCACAAAAATGTATTTATTGCAGAAATGCCAAAAAGCAGTACCACAGTAGTCCAAATGACGATGCGTTGCACTCGCAGTCCTCTCAGGAGGTATATAATAGTTTAGTGTTAGGAGCAGAGCATAGGCTAATTTCACCCTCTGGTTGTGTTCGGATTCCTGTAGCACTCGTGGTGTTCCCGGTCAAAAATGCCTCCAAACAATTGCTTATAAATCTCTCATTATGCTATATTATCACCAAATATATTAGATTCAATCGTTTTGTCAACTTGTTTTCTTTCATTTAGGACTGGTTTTGTATTTATATTTGCATCTGATTAATCATAGGCCTCATTTTTCTGTGAGTAGGTACCTCATTTTTTGAGTGAAAAAAGCATTTTTTATGAATAATTTTCACAATATGAGATAAAAAAATTATGAAAACTTGCACTGTTTATTACACTTGTGTACTTTAATGTTTAATCAGGAAGTTTGCTTGGAAATGCTTTTATTTTGTAAAACAAATGGCACAGTCACACTTGTGGTGTTCCACAGCCATTGAAAATGAACGGGGAAGAATGAAAGTAAGAGAAAAAACTAGTGTTCAGGAGCATGTTGATTATGCTCACATCTGTACATGTGTGCTTACAAAAATAAAGGTCTCGGACCTCTGCATGTGTGTATGCATGCATACTCACGCTACTACACACACATATTATATGAATATAGTAAATAATTAGCAGCAAAAAACGGGCAATTTTGTCTGTAAAATTCTTTCACTGTAAACTGCTTTAATTTGAAGCAAGAGATTCAAGGGGAGTGGCTTGCATCAGATATATATCACTTTGCTCACAGCTGATTGGTCCAGTTTGGGTTTGCAATCTCTAATAAAAGCTACTCCGGAGCATGGTAGCCATTACCATAGCCACAAAACCCTCTCAAATCCAACCCACATTCTTGACCCCGAAATCTCAAGAGTTTGCTCCAACTAAACGCAAACTTACCTGGGTAAAAAGCGAAACGGCTTCTTGCAACAGGCCTCAGGGAAAGACATGACATACTGTACTTTATCGCACCATAATAAGTCACAGCCACAGTGGACCTGCGTGCAACGTGCGTTGCATCCAGTCAAAAGCAAATGCGGTCGCTGTCACTCGTGTTGCTGGAAATCGCCAGCTCTCCATTGAAATGAATGGGATCGTGTCGCTTTGTCGTTGCATGTGGCTTGTAGTGTGAACAGGGCTTTAGTGTGGATGCTGTCTACACTGGATAAAGTATGCGTGTTCAATTTCTGACATGCATACTTAAAGAGCTTGAGCTACTCTAATCAACAGGAAAAATGAAAGAACAATAACGTTCGCTTTGACTCGTCCTGTTTAAACAGCATGTTTGCGCACAGACTTCAGAAAGTTTGTTCGGAGCATTTGGCTGCAGAAAATGAAGCACAGTGTAATGAAGAGTTTCCAAAGAAACTTTTGTTGAAAGATGAAGCAACCGTTGGTATTGGATCTGTCCACAGCTGCATCACAAAGCGTAAGTAAACAATTTCATAATGCATTGTCTATAAATTATGGTTTTATATTGCTGGTTTAGAAAAGGTTTACTTAAGGGCAAAGGTGACATTAGCCAGTCATATTAGTGGCCGTTTACTGACAAGTCAGTCGCCCCTTAATGAGAGTTGAAAATTATTTTTCTGCATATATTTGTGTGTGTGTGTGTGTGTGTGTGTGTGTTTGCAAACATTATTAACATTATAAATGACCCCAAGGAACATATTAATACAAATCCAAAGGTCAATCTGAGAAAAAAAATAATCTGCCATTGTAATAATAATTAAATAACTAATACTAAATAAAAATATCCTATCTGAATTTGGCAGGTGGCAAGAGTTAATTTCCCACCCTGAAATGTCCATATGTGTGCACTATATTTAAAGACCATATAATAGCTCTCTGTGACTGAGAGAGCTCTCATGTCTTTATTCATGGAAAACTTTTTTCTTTCATTGCAGTTCTCAAATATCATTCTCCATTCTATATATTCAAACTGCTGCGTCATGTGCAGTTACCACACCATATGAAAATCAATGCCATGTGGCTTCAGTGATGTCAAACCTGGCCCAAAGCATTGACATGCTGAGTAGGGATTTGAAGTACATTCCAGAGTTTTGGCAGTCTTTTGGAGCTTGACAGATGTGGTAACTGTCTTCTTTTTATAAAAGAAAAAGATACATTTTCCATGGAAAAAAGTCAAGTCATCTTTATTTACATAGCGATTTGTACAATACAGATTGTTTTAAAGCAGCTTTATGGTGACAAACAGGAAAATAATGATTCAGTGATGCAAATAGAAGTCAGCTCTAAAAAGATAACAGTCATAATTCTGAAAACAACAACTTACAATTTTGAAACAACATGAGAGTTTGTAAGCAATTAGAACATTTTCATTTTTGGAGGAGCTATTGCTCTGCATGCACCACATGGCTCCATGCTCTGCATGGTTTAATATGGTCTCCAACAAAGGTGCATCTTAAAATGATAATGATTTCTAAACAAACATACACACATTATGGCACATGTTTACACTGTGTGGGAAGCTATTGTATGACCCTGGACATGGAGGTTATCCTAAATAGCCTAACCTTAAGTGCATATAAACATATTGTATACACAGGTATATGCCTACGTAAATACATATCCTCTATTTGTATAAACCATGTCCCATGAATGCATATTTTCAGTATTTATCCCAATGCTAAGATCAGAAACATAATGCCATTGTATATTGTATAAGAGTAAGGTTACTGACTCTTAAATAATTAGGGGAAGATGAAGGAAGATGGCCACCTTAAGAATAGTTCGCATTCATGATTAAGTTGTAGTATATGAGTCTAGAATGTACAATATGATAATGCATCAGCCAATACATTATTAAGAGAAATACATGGAAACATTTGCTAATTACTTGTTATAGCATAAAATTGGAAACCATGAAAAATGGCCATGCCTCACCAATGGGGTAATCCCCCCCCCAACCCGGGACAAGAAACTAGTTTTTATGGGTTAAATCAAGCTTTTTAATGGTAACAATTGCACATTAACACATTTTACAGTGTAGTGAAATTTTGTGTCTGTGTGTTCTGCGGCACGTGTCGCTGTCCAGGGTTCTGAAAAACAACTGGCCTACAGTTTGTACTTACGTTATGTAAATCATCTCAATTCTACGAATTAACTAATCGTATAAAGTTGATTATTATTGGATTTTCGTTTTATTCTCCCAATGGTTTCAACTCGACCATGCATTCAATTTTACAGTTATACAGACCATCTGGGCTCCAGTAGTCTACTTTTTTTTTGTTTTACATTGTCTAGAGATGGTTTATGTCAAGCACACATGAGACTTTCGAGGATAATTTTTTATTACAGACATCCCTCAGTCAGACAAAACAGACGAATCGATTGTATTTAAGAGGTGCGCGGGAGCGATTCTAAAAATAGCCCGACGAGAGCGCGCACTGAACTATTACCAGATAAGCTACTGCTAAAAATACAGAAAAGCGAACAAGGTGTGCGCGGTCGAGCACACACCGATATGAAAAAGGAACGGGGAGTGTGACTCTCATATAGATGCTTTTTTGCCCATTTCACATACGAGTAAGCGTGCGGTTGGTGAGAGTGGTATACGCGCTCGCGGATCTGCATTTCCATTGACTTTTTTTTTTAATCTGAGAGCGACGAAAGAGAGAGAGATCAGTGGGCGAGAGACGGACTCCTCCTTTGCAGTCGCCCAATACCGAGCCCCCGGTTTAGTGAAGGGGGAAATCACAGATCTGCTAGCTAATGCCGGAGTCCCTCTGTTTGCGTCGTCTCCGGGCGTAGAGATGATGGGCTTCCCGTAACTGGAGGTGGAGGGGAGAGGCGGGGGGTGGGGGTAGCGAGAAAAGAGGCGGGGTGGGTTGAAAACAAAAGAAAAAACACGAAGAGAAACAAAAGCACAGTTGTGGGTGACTGAAACCATGCGAGATTTGCACTACTCTCAAAGAAGGCTGCTCTATCCGTGGACCATGTCGTGAGGTGTGGCTCCAGCGCTCGGGATACTGCCAATAGATACGCCTGGGAGCGGGGCAAAAGATGTCCGCCTCGGTAGGGCCCCAAAGCGGCCCTCGCCCACCCACCGTGCCGGCTCCCATGCCTGATATGCCGGACTTGAGTCATCTCACGGAGGACGAAAGGAAAGTCATCATGGCAGTGATGGTTCGGCAAAGGGAGGAAGAGGACAAGGAACAAGCCATGCTAAAGTAAGGGCTGGACGATTTCCTTTGTGTATCCACAGACGTTTTCGACACTTTCGCTTTCCTTTGAGTCACAGCTTCATGACCTTTCACTGCCCGTAACGTGTGATTAATGAATCCCTAAAATCGTAGTGATTTTGCAGTTTACGAACGCGTGAGTCTTCAAGTATCCTTTGCTGGATAACAGCGTCTGGTTGCAGTGGCCTCTACTACTGCACAGAAAGCAGGAGGTAAAAGATGAGCTTTGCATAGCTTGGTTTTAACAGCAGTGTGTGTATAGAAATTAGCTAGATTTGAGGTCAGGCGAGTTACAGGTGCACCATGGAAAGCAGACGGGGAGATGGGGCGTGACAGAGCGCGGGGATGAATCATACTTCGCAACTGCTTGTGCCACCCCACTCCACCCGATGCACCTCCGGGGGCAACACAAGGTGCTCTTCACCCTTTTTAAGAAAGCGCCCAAACACTGTTTTATATGGTGAAACACACAGCAAATGTTAACTTGGCGGAAGGTTTGCGCGCTGGTGCGTGAAGAAAGACGTTGAACAAAAAAAAACGTCTAGTTTGATACACGTTAAACGACAGGGAACGTCTGTTTTATGCCAATTGACAATATATTTAAAGATATCCACAATCTGGAAAAGAAATACAGTCTTTCGCCGCTTTACAACCGGGGTGTGGTTCGTGATTGGCTCGCGATTATTTCGGGCGGCTCAGCCGATGCATGCGAGGACGACTACAAACTAAAAATGTGTATCTTTAAGATACATGGATTACTAAAAGTTGCGACTGTAGCCACTATCGTGTGTTTCGAGATCTAAAATACAATTTCTTCTCATGTGACAACCACCCTCTCCCTCCCGTCGGCATGAATGATTTGAAGAAAGACCTGACGTAGAGCTGTGAAGGCTCTTGCGTTTCTCATTACGTCGAGCGTAAAAGAACCGGTGAACCGGTTTTTTCAACCGGTTTATTGAATCGAACTGTCCGAAAGAACCGGTTCGTGGAAAAGAACCGAACTTCCCATCACTAATTCCCTCGCAGTTACTCTTCAGACGGAAATGACGTGATAGAAAATTGAGCCGAGGTTATGTAATTTTTTCCTATGACGACTAATCTGCAACGGAAATGGTCATCTATAATTTTGACCATGCGATGATTGAGTCAAAGGCGCCACTACATCACGACCCAACAGCCACATCTACAAATGTGTGGCAGTGGGGTATTTATTTCAATACCTGTGCAGAGAATGTGCTGTGAGAAGCATAGTTCAAAATGAACGTTTGTCTCAATATCTGTTTACTACTACACACCGATGACCTCGTGTTTGTCCATATGTCACCCACTCTAAGGTCCATAGTGAAGTAAAGGCAGACAGATGTGAAAAATATGGATAAAGATTTACCATAATCTTAATCTTACATGCTTAATATATACTTTTTTGAGAATGTGGTTCTCCCTTCACCATTAAAGGGATAGTTTAGGAGATTCTTTTTTATTCTGCTAAACATAAAAGAAGATATTTTGAAGAATGTCGGCAACCAATCAGTTGCTGGTCCTCATTAACTTCTATAGCATGGGAAAAAAATACTATGACAATGGCTACCAGCAACTGTATGGTCACCCACATTCTTCAAATTATTTTGTTTTGTGTTCAGCAGAAGAAAGAAACTCACACAGGTTTGGAACAACTTGAGGGTGAGTAAATGATGACACAATTTTTATTTTTTTTAGGTGAACTATCTTTTAACATGAAATAAGCAACTGCTATGTCCACATGCAGTAAACCTACTATAGTGAAAAGCATAGTGAAAATCTGATAAACAAATATATGAAATATAGAAGTATGCTAAAGCAAAAGTACACTAAAGTGTGTTATGAAACAATTTCCCTGTTTTATGCCTAAATAGTTAGGACAAATATAAACCCAAGTAAATTCAAAATTAAAGTAGTTCATATAGGTGATATATCACCCTCAGCACCATATTGTATGACATATACTGTATAATACTAAGAGGTCATGCTGCATCCCAATATGCCTACTTTTCTACTATGTAGTATGTGAAAAACAGTGTGCCAAAAGAGTATGTTTAAATGCATATTATTCAAAAAGCAGTTGGCGAAAAGTACATAGATGACCTAATATTATCGCTGAGATTTTGATGTGTGTTTTTGATATTTTACTATCCCATGAGGCCACAGGAGAGGCCACATACTATATAGAATGCACTTCTTCAATGTTCTTCATCAAATGTAACACCTATTCAGGCAGTATGTGATTTGTGACACAACGTCACTTATAGATGACACAGAGCACACATTTTCTCAATTTAGCTTTTTATCAATAAACCCAATATACCCACTGATATTAAGTAGAGAAGTGTGACTACTAGGACTACTGTAGGGACACTTCCATGGTCTTTGCATTATTTTTCTTTGTATTAAAGGGGTCATATGATGCGATTTCAAGTTTTCCTTTCTCTTTGGAGTGTTACAAGCTCTCTATCCAGCTGGGACAGATAAAATGCTGTAATCAAGCTGTTCATACTGTTTCAGGCAGCCTCGAGAACAGGTCAGAGCTAATTATTGAGAGGTGCTGTGTGAATGCAGCACCTGCTGAGGTCACGTAGTATGTGCTATCACATACTACATGATTGAACACATTTATATATGAATATGCAGAGTTAAAAAAACAAAACAAAAAAAAAAAACGAAAGCTTAATCACAAGTTCTCTAATCAAAATCTTTATTAAAAGCGCAAATAACATGAAAACACTTGAATATTAAAATGAACACTAGTGGTAGTAAAACACCAACAACTTTTATTCTATGTCAAGCAAATTATGATTGCAGGGGCAGATTGTTGATTAATAAAGACTTGTTTTTGCAAGGTTCCTTGCAAAATACAATGCTATGACTAGGGATGTAACGATTCACTCAACTCACGATTCGATTCACTGATTTCACAATTAAATTTTCTCACGATTTTTTCTAAACAAAATTAGATTTAAGACAAATTATAAATGAAAAGGTGTCCTTTTATTATTGCTTGGACAAAATGCTGCACATTTATTTGTGAAACAAAAATATGTCAAATAACAAATCTAAATTGAAATTTTAAAAGAAACCCTAAATCTAATCAAATAAATGAAACAAACAAAAAAATCACTTCATATAAACAAAGGCTACCTGTGCTCTTTCTATTTAAAATTAGAGGCAACCACTGCATTTGAATCACAATCCAAACAAGGATGCTGAATACATGCAGTATGATCAGTTTTAAATCTAAATTAGATTGCATTATTTTAAATTTTAAAATAAAAACAAAATGCTGACTTTAGTTTTGCGAAACTATACTATACTACATAAAACATCTGCACGAAACAAACAGCAGAAGCTCTGAATGAGACGCAGATTCACTCTCTGACAGCAGGTGGCGCTTATGGAACAGCAGATACAGCGTTTCCTTGGTTGCCGCTGTCAACAAAGCAGTGCAGCGCTTATGAACGCTGCTTTAATATGAATTATACAGAGACCAGATGAAAAGAAAATATCATCTAAACTTTTATAAAGACAGTCAGTTCCCCTTAGAGATACATTCATATAAACTCCCACCCCCGAATGTATCGCAATTCGTTTAACATCTCAACCGATTTGAATAGTCACATTTTCAACCGGTTCGCGGTGAATCGTTACATCCCTAGTTATGACTGAAAAAAATACTGCATGATTTATAAACTAACACATTTTGATATTTGCAACACATAACCAGCTCAATTTGTTTGGCTTTTCTGGTGTAGTAAACTTGCTCAGTGGCTCACCAGGTAAAGTGGTGTACTTGCTATATGTAGTGTTTAGGTACGAGTCCCGTGAAACATAAGTCACAATAAAAGGGCTCAAAGACTTGTAGAAACAAGCATACAAGAAATAAAATGCCACCTGTGCTCCATCAGCGAATCCAGAAAAGAGGCTTTAGGATTATTCAGAGGTTAGGATAATATAGGCCCTCAGAGCTGACCTACAATGAAGAATAATTGCAGCCACACAGAACACAACAGGGGTCACAGGTAGGCCAGTGCCAGATCACCCCACTACAACAAAGGCAACAGGTAAAACAGAAATGCAGGGCTTTGTATAGAAGTTGAAGACGGACATGTACAAATATGAAATGAATATTACATGGCCTAATGTACACTAAACAGACAATGTAATCAGTTGTAGAGAGAAGAACACATCTTAATCTTTAGCAGTTTAGGCTTGTCTGAGGATACAAAACCTGCATTTTGCAAGTCAATGATTTATTAGATCCCATATAAACAGTACAAAGTAAGAGAATGTTTAATTTGCATTATTTTAGCCAAATGTGCTAGTTCTCGTTGTTTCCTTCCCACTGTGACTAAACTAAGAGTGAAAGAATGGCAGCCATTTTTCCTTCTAGACTTGTGAAACTGGTTCAGTTGTTGAGAACAGCTTCTTGCCAGACTCCCAACTCAAAACAGTAGCTTGTTGCAGAAGAAAAGTCATTATAAAAAGTGATTTTATAAGTATTTTTATAAGTCCTTATAAAAATAATGTGTCTTACTAAGATTGGTTTGTTGAAAAGACAAACATTGGATCATTGTTTCTTGTTCCTTTCCTTTTTTCTTAGCATAAGCAGGGCTCAACGCTAAGGAATTTTTTACTGGCCCAGTCGGGCCTGTGGTTCAAATTTTTACTTGCCCTGCCAACATTTTCACAAAAAAATTAAATAGTTGTTATCATTGTTTTTGACCCATGTTATCTTATTATCTATTCTAATAAATGAGCATATATGATTAAATTTAAGTTAAAATCAATTACATATTACAATTCTCAATTCCAATTCCACAGCAAAAACTACTAACCTAACAAATATAAAGTTCAAACATTATTAAAGACAAGTGAATAACAAATGAACAAACTAGCACATAATAAATAAACAGAACAAAGAATAAGTTTGTATGTGTTCAGGTACAGTAAATGTACAAATGTAAAATAACATTGCATTCTATACTGTATAAAATAAATATAGATTAATCATTGCTAAAGCTACAAAAGTTATTTAGTCAAGAGGACTTGAGTAATTTTCTCTCTTTTTTTGGATTAACATTAAGGACACAGACAGCAGCTTGTAAATTAGGCGCGGTCACTTTAAGAGACAATGCATGGATCAAATATAATGATACACATCAGATGTCTTTCTCAGCAGTTTAAGTTCACTTAAGACATAAACAACTGTTTTTGAGGATACTCTCCAAGACGGGTGTTTTGACATTCTTTTGTATTTGTCCGTTCAAGTGCAAGAAGATGCGGAAAGGAATGCAATACGAGGCTCGGGCGTTGCCTGAGACGCGGCTGTCTGTGTGCGCGCTGTGCTCACAGAACACACAGAATGGATTTGCTATTTGCATCTTCTTGCGCTTGAATGCTTTAAAATCTCTTGAATGTTCAAATAGGCAAGGTGTATTTTTCCGTTTAAGCGCATGAACACACGAAAGAGAACTCCATTCGGTGTTTGCATGTTGTTTGAGACACGGCTCTCTATGTGCGCACTGTGCACACAGTACACAGTGTGCGAGTACTACTTGTAGTTGTTTTTGGCAACAACATGAACATTTTACAACAATTTCATAATTTAAGACGCATCAACTTGAATCACATCAACTGAATCACATCAATTGAATCACAAATCACATCAACTTGAAAAATGGAAAATCAGAAAAGGAAGTTGGAAGTGAATATTGAAAAAATGATTTGAGAGTGAGTGAGTGAGAGAGAATAAGAGAGTATGGTCCATTACTAAAGGCACTAAAGGCACTTAGTCTATAAATACATAAAACTTCCCTACAGCAACACCATCAACAAACAGCAAAGTAAAAAATGCTGATTTTATTTTTTCCAGGTACATCACATATGTTTGTTCTGATTGCAATTATTTATGTTAATTTCAGGCCTTTTTTAAAGGAATCATACATGCAATATAATTATTACTTATGTGAGACAACAGTGGATACAGTGGATTTTTATCATCATGAATTACTGTCAGTTTAGACAGTTTCAGAGGTGGTAGAAGGATTTCTCCTGTGCAAAAGGCTACTCCATTTATTCATTGCTATAAGGGTTGCTAGGATGTTCACAGTGGTTATTTACTATTATATTATTGTCTCTAAACAAACAATGGACCCCCGTTACAGGGCTTATATATGGTCAGGTTTCTGTGCGTTCCCCTTAGATGAAATCTGGCAGACCAAACTGAGCAAACACGAGCTGTTTGTATTTGCATAATTTCTAGGGCAATACTTACAGTATTCTCAGTTGTTTTTAGCACATTGCTGTGATGGTTTTAGGGTGTTCTGGGTGGTTGCATGCAGGCCCAAGTCAAAAAGACTCCCAATGATGTTCTGATCTCTAGATATGGCTCTAAATATGGCTTAAAGTCTTTTATATACCTTTGGTCATAAATTTACATACACTATGCAAAATGTTATATATAATAATAAATCAGAAGGATAAAAAATGGCATGTTTAGTGCTACTGGTTTAGTTCTCTGAATAAGCTTTAAACTCCATGATACACGGGGCAACTTTTTGGGCAATGTTGCAGGTTATCTTTGGGCAATGCTGCTGTCAATGGGCAACCAGATGAGTGTCACGGAAACGGATGTGTGGAGGCAGGCAGAACGACGAGGACAACAAGAATTCCACTACTCACTTTTAATGTAGACACAACAAGGCAGGTACAGGTAGGTGAAACACACACACTCGGGGTAACATTCACAATAACCGACACCAATGGTCAGACAGACAGGAACTAATAAGGGGTGAATAATTAGAGGCAGACAGGTGAGCACAATGACGGTGATTAACTAATGATTAGACGGGCTAAACCAACACAAAGGGAAGAAACCACAACAAACAGTCCACAGGGGCGTTACAGTACTCCCCCCTCCCGGAAGGTGCGTCCTCGCACCGTAGAAACAGAGGGAGGGGCGGAGAGGGACTAGGAGGAGGATTGTCCAGCGGTGGCGGAGCAGGTGGTGGAGGAGCCCGAGGCGGAGATTCGGGAGGCCATGGCGGAACAGGGGGCTCAGGTTGCCATGGTGGAGCCGGGGACTCAGGAGCCCTCCGTGGGCTTAACTCGGGAACAGGGTAGCGCTTACGGGGTGCTGGCACTGGAGGGTGCTCTGGAGGAGCAGGCACAGCAAAGCGCTTTCGAGGAGCTGGGACTGGAGTGAGTTTTGGGGCTGGAGCCGACACTGGAGCGAGCTCTGGGGCTGGAGCCGACACTGGAGCGAGCTCTGGGGCTGGAGCCGACACTGGAGCGAGCTCTGGGGCTGGAGCCGACACTGGAGCGAGCTCTGGGGCTGGAGCCGACACTGGAGCGAGCTCTGGGGCTGGAGCCGACACTGGAGCGAGCTCTGGGGCTGGAGCCGACACTGGAGCGAGCTCTGGGGCTGGAGCCGACACTGGAGCGAGCTCTGGGGCTGGAGCCGACACTGGAGCGAGCTCTGGGGCTGGAGCCGACACTGGAGCGAGCTCTGGGGCTGGAGCCGACACTGGAGCGAGCTCTGGGGCTGGAGCCGACACTGGAGCGAGCTCTGGGGCTGGAGCCGACACTGGAGCGAGCTCTGGGGCTGGAGCCGACACTGGAGCGAGCTCTGGGGCTGGAGCCGACACTGGAGCGAGCTCTGGGGCTGGAGCCGACACTGGAGCGAGCTCTGGGGCTGGAGCCGACACTGGAGCGAGCTCTGGGCTTGCCACATTATCGTCCTTCGGGCTTGCCACAGTAACGTCCTTCGGGCTTGAGTGAGCCGCGGACGGCGGCGGACTGGTTCTGGCTCGGGACCGGACACTCCCCAGACACCGGAAGACACCTTCCCTCCAACTTAGTCCAGTGGTGTCTGGGAGGTCCACGGGGTGATGGTAGTTGGCCCCGAGCCAGAACAGCTGATTAAGGACGGCATCCTCTAACGCCGTCACCGCTGCGAGCTTGCAGAACTCCCCGGCGTACTCGTAGAAGGGGAGATCCCGGCGGGATATGGTGAGGAAATGAGCAGCGATCTCCATGTTGTTGTTTAGGTCGGTTATTCTGTCACGGAAACGGATGTGTGGAGGCAGGCAGGACGACGAGGACAACAATAATTCCACTACTCACTTTCAATGTAGACACAACAAGGCAGGTACAGGTAGGTGAAACACACACACTCGGGGTAACATTCACAATAACCGACACCAATGCTCAGACAGACAGGCACTAATAAGGGGTGAATAATTAGAGGCAGACAGGTGAGCACAATGACGGTGATTAACTAATGATTAGACGGGCTAAAGCAACACAAAGGGAAGAAACCACAACAAACCGTCCACAGGGGCGTTACAATGAGACACAGGGCCCAAAACCGATCTAAAGTATCCAGATAGAAATTTGTTGCCCATTCTCAATGGGAAAGTGCCCAAGCAGCATTGCTCAAAAAAAGCTGCCCGGCAAAATTGCTCAAAAAGTAGCCCCGTGTATCATCAGCCTAATGCATTGTGTTGCCTTCTGAGAATCAGGGAATATATTTATATTTTTATATATTAAGTATGACAATTTTATACAACAACCACTGTAAACCACTGGCCATAGTGACTTCAGCCTCTCCTTCATTATCACTAAGTTTCTACATATCTTTCTCTCTTTTGCTTCCCTTATGATGGATAAGAATAGATTTTAACTTATGAGCTGATTCACTGATCGATACTTCTCTTTCTTTCCACTGCTCTGTATCTAGTTTCAAATGGATGCAATGGTGGCTGAAAATATAGATTTTACTTTTATGAATGAACTTCACTTATACACAGTTTGTTATAATGAATCTTACTATATTTATATTTTAAGTTTGTATTTATATATTCATATTTTTATATACATTATTGTTTAAAAAACGAACTCTTTATATTTTGGTCCCGTCAGAATATTCGTAGTCCCCCTTTCACTCGTGAATGCATGGGCACATGGGAAGAGTCTTGAACATGGAGTCAAGTCTCTGTCCACAAACTTCTTCAAAGTTTAATGTTACATTAGTAGATTTTATAGATACATTGTAAAGGGTGGTGCAGTGGTTTATCCAATATGAATTATACATTACATCATATAGGAATGCAAGGGGGACAACAAGTACATATAAGGAATACATTTGGCAAGCAAAGGGTTTTTCTTCCTGCTACACCTCTAGATCCAGACATGCCAGTCCAGGCCGAACTCAGTGAACATCCTTTCCAGTACCTCCACTCCCTGCTTATCTGCACACCACAAAGACCCCTAAACATCTGCGCATGCATATATAAAGAGAAATAGAGTGTAATGGAGGGGGAGGAAAGGAGCACAACAGGCAGATACAGCAGAGAGCCCTTTATTATTTAACAATTATTTATATAAATAGTTAATTAGAAATATTTAGATTCTTTATATAAATTCACTGTATAGGTCTGTGAACAGTGCATTTTATTGTAAGAAACTTCCTTTTTTAGTTTTGTGTAACTATACTGATAATTGTACAAATTGTATTTTCCAAGTTCATAGTAATTTATGAATTCACTGAAAGACTAACTATATGGTAAGTCCTCTTGGGGTTGAGTCATGTTTGTGTGGTTATTTTTGTGTGTGTACTGTATGTGGTGTGTCCTGAGTGCTGATCCAGCTAGGCACTTTCAAAGAATTTGTGAAAAATTGAGGGGGAAAAAAAAGAGAGACACCCAGTCAAGGCGGCAGCCGGGAATTAGCAAGTGAGATGGAAATAGTCCCTTTTCTCTGCTCTCCACCCTTTTCCGTGCTGCCCTTCTTGTCTCTCTCCCTCTCATTCTTCCATCTGTTCATCCATCCTTGCTCTCTTGCTCACACCTTCTCTTCTGATGTAATCAACTGGTGATAATTACTAGCCAGGCCATGTCTGAGAAAAAGGAGAGAGATAGAGAGAGAGATCTGATGTCTGTGGGACATTTTAAAGCCTTCTACACACTGCACGATTTCCGGCTGTCCCAGCTGAAAGATTGGCATCGAGAAACAATCGTGGTGATTTCTGTGATCTTGGCTCCTAATCGGTGGTCCTATGTCGTACAGTGAGAGAGGTTAAAAGACGGCCGTTGTCATGGTCTTGCAACCAAAGATAGCCTACGATCAGTGTCAGAAAATTCAGCATGATCATCGCACAGTGTGTTTGCTGCTACGACTTAAGTCTACTGACCGGCCAATAAAAATCCAACATGAAATCAACGCGACATGGCGCTAAAACATAAAACTGCTTAGGCCTACCTCAAACTCTTATCCCTTCCCCTTTCGCCGATTCCACTTTTTTTTCAGCACACATAAAAACTACAACTGCCAAAGTGTGATTCATCATGCTCTTTTTGTTTACCACTAGCGCATGCAGATGACATTTTATTCTTCTATAGCAATGTGCATCATAGCCTACGAGTCACTAGGTGTCATCATCGTACAGTCTGCATACATGTCGTACCCAAGTTTATCAGATCCATGTCGCACAGTGTGATTTGCAATGATCTTATAGGATTTCTAAAATCGTACAGTGTGTACAGTAGAGGGCTTAAAGCCATGCATGGAGCAGGAAAACTAGAGCAATGAGGAGCTGTAAAGAAAATCCGCAAAAACTACAGGGGATTTTCCTTTTTCACAGTTATACAAATTAGTCTAGCTTTTGTCTTTTAATGAACCAATATTACACAAGTAATAGTTTTCACACTATTGTGAATGTGATATTGCTTATATAAAATGGTTAAACAATCAGTTTATATTAAGTAATACAGTAGAGACACAGTATTGCCCGTTACTGTAGCATGTCTATTTTTGATTCACCAGAAAAAAAAAATGGTTCCAAGCAAAGTCAATCCATTCCACATCTATGAGTTCACATAGTAGTACCATTCCCAAATGAATCTGTAACGTACGGAGAAAGCAGTCAAAGGCGAGGATCTGAGTGCAAGGAGTAGTTTATAGAGAGACAGAAAAACATCCACAAAAACACAGGGAACAAGGAACTTCAAACACAAGCATAAACACTGACTGACCTACTCTAGTGTTTCACAAGTGAAACACCAGGACTATAATACACAGGGGCTAACAAGCTAACGAGAGGGTGTGGTCAGTTGTCTAGGGAACACACAAGGGTAAGCATGGGAACTAACAAGGGAGCTACAAAGACAAGGCTAACACAAGGGGAACTAACAGACACAATATGAACAGGGAAAATGCTTCAACAAAAGTCCAAACACCAATACAGGGAATATATAACAGAATCAGTGTTTTGAATTAATCAGTTGAGTGAACGATGCAGCCCTAGTAAGTATGAATGATTTGTTTTAGTGAGTGATTCAATAAGTAAATTGATTAGCACAAACCTTATTAAATCATGTTGCATGATTCATTTAAATACTTTTCTCCCATAAATTTTGCATCTGAAAGGGAAACTCCAACAAATGCATGCAATAAGGTCAGACGTAAAAATGACTGTGTCCATTTCATTGCTAATTTTTCACTGTGTGTCTTTATTAAATCCGGACAGTATTTTTTTCAATGGCAAAAGAGGGTTTGCGCTGACGCAAGCTGTTAGTAAATCTGTCTCTAAGAGTCTATCTGGAACATGTAAAACAGAAGTGGATTGATACAAACAATGAAAAGTCCCAGTGCTATTGGACTGTATCCTACCACTATTAAAATGCCACTTAGCTAATCAAATTTGAGCACTGGAATTATTACTATTTTCACTGAAATCTGATTTTCTTCATACACAGAAACAAAAGTTTACTATATTTCAGTCAAGAATTTGGGTGTCCCTATGTTGTGTCTTACTTTATTGGCAGAATGAGGTCATCCGTGTTCTCTGATCCCACATGGAATTTTCTGTAACACAACAAAGCTGAAGGAAAGCTCAAAGTTCTCAAAGGTTTCCTGATGATAATGGGTTTTCATGTTTTTGAATCATCGCTCCGGCCTGACAGGGCATCATCACAATATGATGAGGGGCATAACATTTCTGTCTCACGCTTGAAGTATTCGGCCAATCACAGCACACCTCGCTTTTTCAGACCGATGACCTTTGTAAAAATCGACACGTTTCAGAAAGGCGGGGCATAGAGGAGAAACAATAATGTACAGTATGTGGAAAATAATGTGTTTTTTTAACCTTAAACCGCATAAACACATTTCATTACACCAAATAATAAACACAAAATAATGTTCTTTTTAGCAGCATCATATGACCCCTTTAAAAGAATGTTCTTGTCTTTTGGAGTCCCAAATACATCAAATTTTTTGGTCTGCTCCTGGGATTTAGCACAGCTAAGTTACAAGTTAAAAAGTTATAAGTATACCTCACAGTAATATCATCAGAGGCTGCCTTGGAGTAAAATTAGTAGTTCACCCAAAAAAATTCTGTCATCATTTACTCACCATCAAGTTGTTCCAACCCTGTGTGAGTTTCTTTCTTCTGCTGAACACAAAAGAAGATATTTTGAAGAATGTGGGTGTCCAAAAAGTTTCTGGCCCCATTCTACGCTATTTCTTTTCCCCATACTATGGAAATCAATAGGGACCAGGAACTGTTTGGTCACCCACATTCTTCAAACTCTTTTGTGTTCAGCAGAGGAACAGAACTTATACAAGGTTTGGAACAACCTGAGGTTGAGTAAATGATGACAGAATTTTCATTTTTGGGTGAACTATCCCTTTAAACAGTTATTTTAGGACTTGTTTTGCCTTTCATGAAGGTGTAGAGAGACCGAAGTTCAACCCTCAGAGCTAACCTCAGTCTGTTCTAAAAGAAATCTATTGATGTCCGCTTGTATTGGTGTTTCTATTTTGGTCCAATGACCAGCCAAGTACTCTAGTGAATCACTGGATCTAGATTTAGCCATTATCAGCAACCCTTTTAACTTTGAATCTTTGAATCACAGAACAATTCAGGATGTAATTTAAACCTGAAAATTTGTTGGTACATTTTTATTAAGATTTATAGTTCTTAGTTCTGTAGTTCCAGTCTATAGTTCCAGTCTCTAATAGTTATGCCTGAGCATCTTGGAGAAAAAAAAGTCTCTTCATTAGTGACTCACCATTATGTTGTTTCAAACTTGTGACTTTCTTTTTTTCCTAGAACACAAAGGGTGATTTTTTCTTTTTATCACTACGAGAAGTAGTGATGTCTGATTCGTGAACGAATCAGTCTGAGTCAGTTCTTTTCAATAATTGGCCTATCAATGATGCTTTATGAACTGATCTGGCTCTCGAGTTCAACTCACTGTCTCAATTATCTGGTCTCAGAGGTTAACAGATCACTAGATGGGAAAATGATCAGTGTTACTCAGACAGTTTTTTTTGTCATTCTGATTGGTCTCAATGGTGATTCTTATTAGCTTCTCGTGACTGTTATTCTATCATTTTTAGTTTTTCAGAGGAAAGGAAAATTGTAATACAAGGTTTTGTTTGTTTTATTTAAAACAAAGTGCAAAAAGTATATATATATATATATATATATATGGAAGAATGTTATAAGGGTTCGAAATGACAGTGACATGAGGGTGAGTAAATGATGGCAGAATTTCCATTTTTAGGTGAACTGTTTCTTTAAGAGGTGTAGAGCTGGCTTTCTTGTGTTTCCATGATGGCTGGAGACCTGGTCCCTTGCTATGACAGCTGTTCCCAGCTGAGAACACTGACCCGAAAGCAAATTCTCCACCTCAACAATGTTCTCAGAGGTATATATCTTCAAGTGTATCTCTAGTAAACTAGTTTATCATCTAGTGATTGTATTACTTTCCTGAATAATGACTTCATGTTTATAATCCTCATTCTTCTGGAAATGCATAAACATTTTTGTCTCGTCTTATTTAGAAGATCTTTTTGCCAACCTGATTTGATATGTGTGTGTAAATGCACGTAAAATGTCCATAAATCTCCTTAAGCACATCCACCCATAACCTTAAAGAGGTCACTTTTCTTTTCTTTGATTGCTCTGCCAATGATTCATCCTTGTCGCCACGCCTTCGACTTCCCACGTAATGCTTCATCCTGACTGCGTAATATAGCATCACTGGCCAAGACTCCCCAAAGTCACAACCTCCATCCAGATACCTGGGACTGCAGTCTGCTGTCTGATTCCAGAAGGGAAACTGCAAATGTGGTCAAGCTAGAGAGAACGCTAGCATTTACAGTCATGGAGAGCAGAAGTCGTAGGAAAAGTGCTTTTGTTAGCTAGTTTCAGTGGATTCTGGAGTCGCTGTTTTATGCAGGTTTGGGATTTTGAAAGGAAATTGCAGATCATGGCTGTTCGCCACAAACAGAGGTGATGCTTTGCATTTGCTTTTGCAGTTTTATTTTCTTGAAGAATGATTTTTACTGCAGTGTAACCAATGTACATTTTCATATGACAAGCGTTGTGATAGGGTTGAACAAATGGTGGGACGATGGGTAGAAGGGGAGGATGAACATTTTGGTTACCTGTCAGCCTAGAGTGTTGGAGGCAACTTTTACAGAGAAATGTGTGCAATGAATTCACAATTTACAATGAGCTGTGTCTATTTTAAATGGCTTAATGTCTTTACTGTGGTCATTAGAGCTGCTAACCACTTGCTATAAGGGAACTGTTATGCTAATGTGCTGTTCCTTTGAGAAATGTTATTGGAATGCTTCTTTTTAAAGCAGACAGCAGCGCCTCATTGGCAATTCATTAACAGTTTATTTTCATTCCAGTGAAGGGAGAAGACAAACAAAGTGGAGTTAGGTTCCAATTCAGATGAAGTATTTCATATGTACAGCTTGAAAGAAAATCTGAGATTGAATTTTGGATTTAATATGATGTTTGTACATATGCTAAATGCTGTCCTTCACCCAGCCATTTCATCTGCGTCACCAAGATGTGTTCATTTTGATCTGGAAAATACATTTTTTAGTTGATCATCTGCAATACTTCACAACTGTGCTAATAGGTTTTAGTTTTAGTTAACAGTAACAACACTGGTTGTTTTTCTAACAATACAAACAAACTAACAAATGCTTCCCCTTTTTCTCTCTCTTTCTCCCCTTTTTATTTTCTGTTTGTCAGGACACTGCACCAGCAGTTTGAGAGTTATAAGGAGCAGGTGAGGAAGATTGGGGTAGAAACGAAACAACAGCAGGCTGTCCATAAAGATGATGCACCTACCTGTGGCATCTGCCGTAAGACCAAGTTTGCAGATGGCTGTGGGCATCTGTGTTCCTACTGCCAGACCAAGTTCTGCGCCCGCTGTGGGGGAAGAGTGTCGCTGCGCTCGAATAACGTAAGAACCCGCTTTGAGACTTTCATGCCTTTTTTCCCATTCATCCTCCATGTTGTCTTTCTCACTGTGAAGTCAGTTCCATTTCCATTGACTTTCATTTTAATATTTCATTTGTTTTATTATGCTTGCTTTAGTATTTTTTTTCTGTTTGTAACTACATATCAGTTGTTTGGTTGATTCCCTGATGGAGAGTTTGCTGAATCTGTATAAATCACACAATTCAGAGCGATTACAGAGTCCAAATCCAGAGTACGAACAGTTAAATCTCAGTTTCTCCTAATCATACAAGTCTACAGATTTGGACTGCAAATCCAAACCACCCACAGCTCCTCAGAGCTTTATAAAGACTCTTCTTTGAGTGAAATCTTCATTGACTTTGCTAAGAGCCAGCAGGGTAATGTGTGGGACCGTTTCCAGCAGCACAACATGCAACGGTCTATTTTAGGATCTCATCCTTGCCTGCTGTCTCTAAAGACGGCCCCCCCTCCTCTAGAGTGACTTACCTGAGAATGGGCTCATCTCACTGGGCATGCTGAGGAACAATCTGCCTTAGTTCCGTCCTGCCCAGCTGGGTGAGGTCCCCTACTGTCACATATAGTCCATCTCAAAGTTTTCAATAGTAACAGTGGGGCTCTAAAAGCGGTTTTCTGTATTTACTGTTAATATGACAAAGTATGTTATGGCAGCTCAACCCTAATGCTGTTTAGATTAGGGATGCACGATATATTGGCATCATATTAATAATCAGCCAGTATTGGTGATTTTAAACTGATATCGGATGCTTAATTGTTTCTGCCTATTTTAAGATTTAGATCATCATCTAGAACTGACTTTTATAGGGTTAGTTCACCAAAAAATGAATATTCTATCATCAATTACTTAGCCTCATGTAGTTACAAACCCATAAGATTTTATAAACACAAATAAAATATTTTTGAATGAAACCTGAATGATTCCTGTGCTTCCAGTTTGTTCTTGTGCTTTAGAGAAGTACTTTTGAGCTGCTATTGACCATATGTGAACATTTTGGTGGAGCTGAATTGCAATGAAGGGACAGAAATCTCTGATTTCATTAAAAATTTATTTTATTGTAAAATATAATTTGTCTTAATTATTATTATATAATTAGCAAAACTCTTAAAGGGATAGTTCACCCAAAAATTTAAATTCTGTCATTAATTACTCACCCTCATGTCGTTCTAAACCCGTAAGACCTCCGTTCATCTTCGGTACACAAATTAAGATATTTTTGATGAATTCTGAGAGCTCTCTGACCCTCCCATCGACAGCATTGTAATTACCACGATCAAGGTCCAGAAACGTAGCAAGGAGATCTGTAAAATAATCCATGTGACATCAGGGGTTCAACCGTAATTTTACGAAGCTACGAGAAAAGTTTTTGTACGCAAAGAAAACAAAAATAACGACTTTATTCAACAATTTGTCTCCTCCGCGTGACGCAGCTGACACAGAATAGCATACGCTGTTTGCGTTCAGTGGATATTCTCCAAAATGGCACCAGGGTGACGCGGAGGAGACAAATTGTTGAATAAAGTCCTTATTTTTGTTTTCTTTGCGTACAAAAAGTATTCTCGTACACTGTAAAAAATGACCGTGAATTTAACGGTAAAAGACTGTAAAAATCATACAGTAAAAACCTGTTAAATGGTTTACGGTAAATTTCCCTACTATATACGGTGAAAAACTGTATTGGACATTACATGTATTGGACATTAATTTTACAGTAGTATACCATTTTTGGAAGTGAAAAAGACCGTATAATTTACAGTGAATCTGATTCGTGAACGAATCAGTCTGAGTCAGTTCTTTTCAATAATTGGCCTATCAATGATGCTTTATGAACTGATCTGGCTCTCGAGTTCAACTCACTGTCTCAATTATCTGGTCTCAGAGGTTAACAGATCACTAGATGGGAAAATGATCAGTGTTACTCAGACAGTTTTTTTTGTCATTCTGATTGGTCTCAATGGTGATTCTTATTAGCTTCTCGTGACTGTTATTCTATCATTTTTAGTTTTTCAGAGGAAAGGAAAATTGTAATACAAGGTTTTGTTTGTTTTATTTAAAACAAAGTGCAAAAAGTATATATATATATATATGGAAGAATGTTATAAGGGTTCGAAATGACAGTGACATGAGGGTGAGTAAATGATGGCAGAATTTCCATTTTTAGGTGAACTGTTTCTTTAAGAGGTGTAGAGCTGGCTTTCTTGTGTTTCCATGATGGCTGGAGACCTGGTCCCTTGCTATGACAGCTGTTCCCAGCTGAGAACACTGACCCGAAAGCAAATTCTCCACCTCAACAATGTTCTCAGAGGTATATATCTTCAAGTGTATCTCTAGTAAACTAGTTTATCATCTAGTGATTGTATTACTTTCCTGAATAATGACTTCATGTTTATAATCCTCATTCTTCTGGAAATGCATAAACATTTTTGTCTCGTCTTATTTAGAAGATCTTTTTGCCAACCTGATTTGATATGTGTGTGTAAATGCACGTAAAATGTCCATAAATCTCCTTAAGCACATCCACCCATAACCTTAAAGAGGTCACTTTTCTTTTCTTTGATTGCTCTGCCAATGATTCATCCTTGTCGCCACGCCTTCGACTTCCCACGTAATGCTTCATCCTGACTGCGTAATATAGCATCACTGGCCAAGACTCCCCAAAGTCACAACCTCCATCCAGATACCTGGGACTGCAGTCTGCTGTCTGATTCCAGAAGGGAAACTGCAAATGTGGTCAAGCTAGAGAGAACGCTAGCATTTACAGTCATGGAGAGCAGAAGTCGTAGGAAAAGTGCTTTTGTTAGCTAGTTTCAGTGGATTCTGGAGTCGCTGTTTTATGCAGGTTTGGGATTTTGAAAGGAAATTGCAGATCATGGCTGTTCGCCACAAACAGAGGTGATGCTTTGCATTTGCTTTTGCAGTTTTATTTTCTTGAAGAATGATTTTTACTGCAGTGTAACCAATGTACATTTTCATATGACAAGCGTTGTGATAGGGTTGAACAAATGGTGGGACGATGGGTAGAAGGGGAGGATGAACATTTTGGTTACCTGTCAGCCTAGAGTGTTGGAGGCAACTTTTACAGAGAAATGTGTGCAATGAATTCACAATTTACAATGAGCTGTGTCTATTTTAAATGGCTTAATGTCTTTACTGTGGTCATTAGAGCTGCTAACCACTTGCTATAAGGGAACTGTTATGCTAATGTGCTGTTCCTTTGAGAAATGTTATTGGAATGCTTCTTTTTAAAGCAGACAGCAGCGCCTCATTGGCAATTCATTAACAGTTTATTTTCATTCCAGTGAAGGGAGAAGACAAACAAAGTGGAGTTAGGTTCCAATTCAGATGAAGTATTTCATATGTACAGCTTGAAAGAAAATCTGAGATTGAATTTTGGATTTAATATGATGTTTGTACATATGCTAAATGCTGTCCTTCACCCAGCCATTTCATCTGCGTCACCAAGATGTGTTCATTTTGATCTGGAAAATACATTTTTTAGTTGATCATCTGCAATACTTCACAACTGTGCTAATAGGTTTTAGTTTTAGTTAACAGTAACAACACTGGTTGTTTTTCTAACAATACAAACAAACTAACAAATGCTTCCCCTTTTTCTCTCTCTTTCTCCCCTTTTTATTTTCTGTTTGTCAGGACACTGCACCAGCAGTTTGAGAGTTATAAGGAGCAGGTGAGGAAGATTGGGGTAGAAACGAAACAACAGCAGGCTGTCCATAAAGATGATGCACCTACCTGTGGCATCTGCCGTAAGACCAAGTTTGCAGATGGCTGTGGGCATCTGTGTTCCTACTGCCAGACCAAGTTCTGCGCCCGCTGTGGGGGAAGAGTGTCACTGCGCTCGAATAACGTAAGAACCCGCTTTGAGACTTTCATGCCTTTTTTCCCATTCATCCTCCATGTTGTCTTTCTCACTGTGAAGTCAGTTCCATTTCCATTGACTTTCATTTTAATATTTCATTTGTTTTATTATGCTTGCTTTAGTATTTTTTTTCTGTTTGTAACTACATATCAGTTGTTTGGTTGATTCCCTGATGGAGAGTTTGCTGAATCTGTATAAATCACACAATTCAGAGCGATTACAGAGTCCAAATCCAGAGTACGAACAGTTAAATCTCAGTTTCTCCTAATCATACAAGTCTACAGATTTGGACTGCAAATCCAAACCACCCACAGCTCCTCAGAGCTTTATAAAGACTCTTCTTTGAGTGAAATCTTCATTGACTTTGCTAAGAGCCAGCAGGGTAATGTGTGGGACCGTTTCCAGCAGCACAACATGCAACGGTCTATTTTAGGATCTCATCCTTGCCTGCTGTCTCTAAAGACGGCCCCCCCTCCTCTAGAGTGACTTACCTGAGAATGGACTCATCTCACTGGGCATGCTGAGGAACAATCTGCCTTAGTTCCGTCCTGCCCAGCTGGGTGAGGTCCCCTACTGTCACATATAGTCCATCTCAAAGTTTTCAATAGTAACAGTGGGGCTCTAAAAGCGGTTTTCTGTATTTACTGTTAATATGACAAAGTATGTTATGGCAGCTCAACCCTAATGCTGTTTAGATTAGGGATGCACGATATATTGGCATCATATTAATAATCAGCCAGTATTGGTGATTTTAAACTGATATCGGATGCTTAATTGTTTCTGCCTATTTTAAGATTTAGATCATCATCTAGAACTGACTTTTATAGGGTTAGTTCACCAAAAAATGAATATTCTATCATCAATTACTTAGCCTCATGTAGTTACAAACCCATAAGATTTTATAAACACAAATAAAATATTTTTGAATGAAACCTGAATGATTCCTGTGCTTCCAGTTTGTTCTTGTGCTTTAGAGAAGTACTTTTGAGCTGCTATTGACCATATGTGAACATTTTGGTGGAGCTGAATTGCAATGAAGGGACAGAAATCTCTGATTTCATTAAAAATTTATTTTATTGTAAAATATAATTTGTCTTAATTATTATTATATAATTAGCAAAACTCTTAAAGGGATAGTTCACCCAAAAATTTAAATTCTGTCATTAATTACTCACCCTCATGTCGTTCTAAACCCGTAAGACCTCCGTTCATCTTCGGTACACAAATTAAGATATTTTTGATGAATTCTGAGAGCTCTCTGACCCTCCCATCGACAGCATTGTAATTACCACGATCAAGGTCCAGAAACGTAGCAAGGAGATCTGTAAAATAATCCATGTGACATCAGGGGTTCAACCGTAATTTTACGAAGCTACGAGAAAAGTTTTTGTACGCAAAGAAAACAAAAATAACGACTTTATTCAACAATTTGTCTCCTCCGCGTGACGCAGCTGACACAGAATAGCATACGCTGTTTGCGGTCAGTGGATATTCTCCAAAATGGCACCAGGGTGACGCGGAGGAGACAAATTGTTGAATAAAGTCCTTATTTTTGTTTTCTTTGCGTACAAAAAGTATTCTCGTACACTGTAAAAAATGACCGTGAATTTAACGGTAAAAGACTGTAAAAATCATACAGTAAAAACCTGTTAAATGGTTTACGGTAAATTTCCCTACTATATACGGTGAAAAACTGTATTGGACATTACATGTATTGGACATTAATTTTACAGTAGTATACCATTTTTGGAAGTGAAAAAGACCGTATAATTTACAGTGAATAACTGTAAATTGACATTCCCAGAATTCCCTGCGTTACATTTCAAATTTGATGTTTTTCTGTTGAAATAACTGTTTCTTCTTAGTTTTTTCTTATCAGTTTTTTATATTAGGGTTGTGTGTTACATCTAATGTTGTTAAATGAATGTGAATTGCATTATTTCAGTTTCATGTGTGTTACCATGATGGTGTTTATTGTTTGTGTGAATGACACTGTGCACCTTCTATATATGTTATTATTTAAAAGCTGCTTGTGATGGGCTTTGGTTCATCATGTGACTTTCTCATCACCACCTGCATTTGGTGGTTATCAGTGTATTACAGAGGTACAAAACAGATTTCAGTACTTCAATAGGTTGGTATATTAACATTATATCAGTTAATGAAATTACGATATTTAACTGTAAATTTAGGTTAAAACCGTAAAACCTAAAACTTGCTACCGTATTTTTTACGGTAAAATTACGGTGTTTTTTACCATAAATTTTACGGTTAAACCCTTTATGTCACATGGATTATTTTACCGATGTCCTTGCTACGTTTCTGGACCTTGATCGTGGTAATTACATTGCTGTCTATGGGAGGGTCAGAGAACTCTCAGAATTCATCAAAAATATCTTAATTTGTGTTCCGAAGATGAACGGAGGTCTTACGGGTTTAGAACGACATGAGGGTGAGTAATTAATGACAGAATTTTCATTTTTGGGTAAACTAACCCTTTAAGGGTTTGGAACAACACAAGGGTGAGTAGCCTAATTGATGACAAAATTTTCATTTTTAGATGAACTACCCTTTTAAAGATATAGAAACACAATATGGCAAAGATTTAACTTTTTAAAATCTTTACCAGTGGCGTAGGCAGAATTTTATTTTTGGGTGGGCCTGGGCAAAAGTGAGCGGGCACTAGTAACTAACGGATGGAGTCGGACTAGGTATTCCGGTCATTTCAATCTTTTCTTTGATCCTATATGAAAAACAAACCGTAGAACACAGTGGAAGACACGCATAGTAAAACTCCCACGTCTCTGTCTCCGTCACGAACGTGCCGATTGTCAACATAACCTAAAATCATTCACAAAAGCCCCAATCCCTAAATACTGTCGCAGATTACAATAGGTCACTCGAAAAAATATATATACTGCTTTATTTATTCTGAAACAGAAGTCATTTAAAATGTTATTTGTGTATTTTAATTTTCATTTCATCATTCTACAGTAAATGCACAAAGATGGCCTATTCAAGGCAATGTATTTTCTTATCATATTTCCTCAAATATATTAGATATAATTTAAGTGTATACAATTATTTTATTCAGAAATGTCATGTTTGTGATTTATTTTAATTTTTTTTTAATTCGTTATTTAAATTAATAGGACTGCATATTCGGAAACAGGTGCAGTTAGTCGCCGGCGTCAGTCGCAAATATTATTAAATGAATCTTTGTGAGGATGACTGGCAACAGCTGGCCTTAAATTCTTTAAACACCGCACACTAAATGAATTTAAACACTGACTGAAAACACTGACTGAGGCCACATTTCATTCATAATCGGCCTGACAGTAGTGTGTTCCCGGCTTTGAATGAACATGATCAGCCTGCTCTTGGAACCAAAAAGTCTTACCGTTACTTGCGGGCTGATGGATGGATTCTCTCCCGTGTCAATGCCAGTTTTTAAAAGTCAATTTTTTTACAGAATATGCATTGCTGCTGTCACACAATTGCAAATTATTGGTTAACTGACTGGGTGAACACACACAAATTCACAGACGTGACATGCCTGAGATAGCCTGGTTAATACCTAACATAGCTGTTGATCAAACTCATTAAGAATTGAGCAAAAACACATTTTATTTATTTTAGTATTTGAGATGTTATAATAGTTTTGTAATTGTGTTAAAATAGATTAAACAACAATTAACAAATGTTATGTTTGTATAATAAACTGGAGGGGCCTATAGACCAATTTTTGACGTTTTTTTATGGGTGGGTTCAATCTGGTGGCAGAAAATTAGTGTTTTAAAGTAACAGTCTATGGAAGTCATAGAATAAAAGGATAAAAAAGGTCATTTTGAGTTTATATTTCAAAATTCTGAATTAAAAAAAATCAACTCGTTATTCTTTTTTTCCCCCTCGGCTCAGAGTCATGAGTTTATATCCACACTTATGGCTTTTTTTCCCCCTCAGAATTGACAAACTCGCAATTGTTGAGTTAAATCGAGTTACAAAGTCCGAACAAGGATATATAAACTTGCATTTGCGAGAAAAAAAGTCATAATTGTGAGATAAAATAGGTAAATGTTATGTAAAATGTTATAGGTTTAAATAGTAGTCTATTTCATGCTGTAGCTGTAGGGCTAATACAATATGTCCCCTGTGAACTGCATGTGGATATTAGAGCCTGGTCTCATGAAAATGCATAAAAATAGTACGCCAAATAAAAACGAAAACTCGTGGTATTGATACGCAAAAATGGACTTTGGCGTGCATATGATACGCATGTGTTTGGCGTGCATATAATACGCAGTTTTCGCGTGCATATGATACGACATTTGTTGGCGTACATATGATACGCAGTTTTCGCGTACATATGATACACATCTACCCCACAACCCTAAACCTACCCATCGCGTAGCATATACACGCCAAAGTCCATTTTTGCGTATCAGTACCACGAGTTTTCGTTTTTATTTGGCGTACTATTTAAACGCACTTTCATGAGATCGTGTTGGTGATTCTGACATCCAAAGGCACAACAATAATTTTTTTCTCTTATTCCATGGATTTTACCCGTTTCCCTCCACTTGTTACCATTGTTTTTCTGCCACCACAATGCGCACGCAGCTTCAAGTGATGTAACTGTGACGTCTACTCCAAATTGGCCTATTCATCATAGTGGGCAGGCCTATGCCCGTCAGGCCTGTCCGCTGGCAACGCCCCTGATCTTTACAAGCATGACAAGAGTGATTTGATGTGCACATATAACATGCGTTTGTGCATAAAAATTAGTTCATTTTCATAAAAAAGTACAACAACCTTTTATTAATGTTTTTAAATGCAGTAAATTCTGTTTCGAAACAAAATCTCCCTTTTATAACTATCTCAGCTAACCAGTTTTTTCAAGAATTCTCACAGCATCCCAGAGGAGTCTCCTCTTTTATTATGAGGACTTATTTTTCTTATTCTTTAAATAAGTTTCAAGGGATATTAATCTGTCTTTCATATTGTGCATGAACACTCCTAAAACTAAACGTTTTTGCAGCGATGCAGAAGAACCATTTTTTAGTTCCCCAAAGAACCTTTCAGTGATCAGTTCTTTAAAGAACCATTCTTTCCTTAATGTGAAGAACAGTTTTCCACTATAAAGAACATTTTGTGGAATAGAACGATTCCATGGATCTTAAAGGTTCTTCATGGAACCATCAATTCCAATGAAGAACCTTTATTTTAAAAGTGTACATGCTGTGATGCCTAAATGCCCAAATTCATGTAATGTACGTATATATCAGTTACCAGCCATTAAATGAAAACAATTATATTTAGTATCAGCCAGAATTTCCATATTGCTTTATCCATAATTCTTAAACTACATTTTACTGTATTTTACTGTATATGTGTGTATAAAAAACAGAGGTAGTGTATGCATAGGTGTGTGTGCCAGAGTTTTTATGCGCTTTCCATCCTGTCAAGGGTTTCTGCCCAGTTTTGATCACTCAGACTCTCTTTTATGCTAATCCAAAAAGTAATATCCTCTTAATGGTCAAGATTAAGATTTTCTTCTGAGAATTATTTTTTTCCTTTTGATAATTCTCGCGGTAAAGATCAATTGGCATCAAATTCTCCCAGCCAGCACCCAGGATCAATCAATACCTTGAAAGGCCAAGGCTGCCTGCAACAGAGCACAGCTGTAGTTCTTGTGTTTCCCTGTTGGGGGCATTACAGAGACAAATTCATGTACAGACCTCCTAAATCAAACACAAATTGTCTAACAAATATGATGCGCAGGCACAGATTCAGCGAGGCCTCACAGTGTTGAACAAGCATCATGTGCGGTTGCTTGGACCCCTCATCTGTGTTTTGTGATGCTCTTATTTTGGTATGAGTGGAGAACATGTCTAGAGGTGTCAGTTCAGTTCTCATATTTCATCTCTACCAGAGAGCCATACATGACCATTGTTGGACATGTCTGTTGTTATGTATAGAAAACAAACCTCTGATCACCCATAGATAACATTTCAGTTCAGTGTTAAATGTATTAAACATGTATTAAAATTAGAATTATTAAAGCATCTTTGATTGCCCTCGTCACTCCATATGGATATATCTGTTTAGACGCACAAGAGAAAACTGGGTTGCTTCACTAACACGTTTTCCTCCCACTCTTCCCTCCCCCCATTTCTTTTTCACACACTCTTTCTTTCCATTTCTCACCATTTATTTTTCAATTTTAATTTCACACTTTTTCTCTTCCACCTCCAACCCTCCTCCTTTCCCCCACGACCTCTGTTTGCTTGTCTTTCACTCTCTGCTTCCTGGACTGCATGACTCAAGGAGGATAAAGTGGTTAGAGTTTTTCTTTTCTTTTTACTGTGTGCTATGCTAATGTGATTTGAGGAAACTGTGTTACGTCTGAATGTGCACAATCACTGGATTGAATAGACTAATTCCATTTCTGTTGCTAATATAAGAAGTTGTATATGTACATGTGTGAGAGACAGAGTGATTTGAATCTACTGCAAAACCTTTAAAAAAGCAAGTTAATACGCTCAAAAAAAACAAAAAAAAAGGTTTACCGGAAAAATACTGTGACAATGTTTCAGTTATCATTGGATGGTATATTGGTGCCTATATGTTTTACAACTTATAACAACTTATAGCTACTTAATATAGAACAGAATATGTAACACAAAATAACATTATATACATTACTGATAACAAAAACAAGAAGAAACCTTTTAACTCGTGTACTGCATTGAAAATACTTTACCTAATTTGGTGTTCCCATTGCTTGTAAATTTCGCGTTATGCTATATTATGACTAAATCTTGGCACTTCTTATGCACTTCAGTTTTTGAGTGAACTTAATAATAACCAAATAATGTTTTTTTCACTCAAAAACTGAAGTCTATGATCAATCAGTTCCAAAAAGAAATACAAAACCTCTGCTAATTGAAAGAAAACAAGTTGAGAAAAAGATTGAATCCAAGATTTGGTGATTAATACAGCATAACAAAAAAAAAAATGCTGGGTTTGTCCCTATTTTACCCAGCACTGGGTTGTATTTAACCCAGCATTTTTTAGAGTGTAGGTCGGGCATTTGTTGACTGGGAACACCACTAGTGTATCAAGTTGGGAAAACAAAAATGATTAAAAACATTTTTTTGGGAAGTTGTTATACCCTGTGTGAGCAAAGGCAGTAAGTTTTAGTCCAATGCAATAATATTAACAAGCATTTTCAGGAAAAGAAAATCCTCTCCAGGTCAAAATGACCGGAACACATGAGGCTAAATAAAAGATGTGACATCTGGGAATGTCCTTTTACTGTTTTTTCACTATAAATTGAATGAATGAATGATGCATTTATATAGCGCTTTATTGTGTATTGTTGTACACCCAAAGCACTTTACAATCATGTGGGGGTCTCTCCTCAAAAGTGTTGGGCAAGTTACTCTGAAAATTTAATCAAATTACTGATTACTGATTACTTCTTTTAAAAGTAATCATGTTACCGTTCTGATTACTTTATTTCAAAAGTAATTAGTAACTGGTTACATTACTAGTTACGTTACTTTTTTCTCCATGAAATGTATGAAATCCCAGCATACACGCTCCCGATAAATATTTGTTATTAAAGCATCAACAATCACAGAACACTGTTATTTTTAACTAAAGCAAGCGGCTGCTGCGTGCATGGTTTGGCATGGCAGAATGCCAGCAAAGAGCGCTGCATTTATAATCTCTAAAAGACATCTCAGTTCATCGCAATCTCACAAATTTCTGTTATAACACAATACATATATGCATAATGAATCTTTCATAATGTCTACAATTTGTGTGTTATAATGAGAGTATTTATGAGCATGCAAATTTCAGCACTGCATTGCTCAACGCTGCGAACACACGCGTTAAATTACTCCGTTACTAAAATAGTAATCAAATTACAGTAGTGCGTTACTAAGTAATGCATTACTGCCCAACACTGCTCCTCAACCACCACCAGTGTGCAGCATCCACTTGGATGATGCGACGGCAGTCACAGTACAATGGCGCCAGTGCACTCACCACACACCAGCTACAGGTGGAGAGGAGAGAGTCATAGAGCCAATCAAGTGGTTGGGGATTATTAGGGGGCCATGATTGACAAAGGCCAGGGGGGCAATTTGGCCAGGACACCGTGGTTACACCCCTACTCTTTACGAGAAGTGTCATGGGATTTTTAATGACCACAGAGAGTCAGGACCTCAGTTTAACATCTCATCCGAAAGATGGTGCTTTTTGACAGTATAGTGTCCCAGTCACTATACTGGGGCATTAGGACCCACACAGACCCAAACATTTTTTAACCGTGTACTGGCATTGTCATGGCATTGTGTTATCATTGAAAGTTACTTTTTTCTGCTATATTGAGCACAAACAAAATTTGATTAATATTGCGTCCATTATTTGTCTTCTGTTCATGCAAAGTGTCTCATAGGGAAAGACAGGGTAAGACATTTTGAGTATTGTAGATTCTGCATGGGCAACACCAATTCTTTCCTCATGAGAGCCAGCTAATAGGAAACTAGCATGTGTTGACTGAACCCCATCCCCCTCCCTTCCTTGTTGCTATCGCCATTCGCCAGGGATGCCGAAGTTGTTGCCACAGCAAGGGGGTTAGGGGAATAGGGTATTTGGATTTGTTGGAATATTGATGTCTCACAACTGGTTGCTCTTTAGTCAAATGGGTTTAACTTAAACATTATGTAAGCTGCACTTACATGATTTTCAGCAGTGACATGTTCTGAACATGGAATGGATTTCCTTTCACTTAAAGTGCTACCAGTGATGAGAGAATGCTTATCTGTGCATGTTCACTGCACCTGCTTGTGCCCTGGGACTGCAACAGGCATGCCACGGGGTGAAAGTTCAAGGTTAAAATTCAAGGTTTTAGCACATAATGCTATAGTCGTAATTCACATTGTTAGTATTGATGAAAGCACTCAGAGAAATACTTACCCTGCACTCCAGTGGGCACTTGCGACTTGTGCATTTTTATGTGTGTGATGTTTCCTGTCAGGTGTCTGTGTTTATTGTGCTTGTTGTCTCTCTCTGAATGACTGGTAACCGTGTTAAATTTATGCTGCTAAAATAGAAATAACCTTCCTTTCTTGATTTTTTTTAGCATATACCTCTGAATGTCTCGTGTGTGGTTGTAATGTTGGTAAAGAGCTCAGCTTTCATATAGGTGTGGTCTTTCCATCAGTAAGCCCAAAGTATGCTTTATTTTGTACATGTACGCTTATCCTATGCATACAAGCAAATGCATATACTTCATTTGATAGCATACACTAATATAGGCGGTCGACGCATGCGCACTAAAAAGTTTCATCTTTGTGCAGTGTTTGCGCTATTTCTCTCCAAACGTTAGGCCTGCATAGAAATAAAACCAAAATCAGTATATGGCTTAGTGTGTGATTATCAAATCTCAAAGCTATGATATAATTAAATAAATATATGTGCTGCATGTTTCAAAGTGAATTGTCTGTTTACACGTGAGCAGCTTATGGTCAATCACAATTTTTATCAGAAAAAACGGAATTCCCCCTCTTCCCCCAAATTGTGCAGCCCTACTACAAGTTATGACTGATAAAAATGTGTTTACACCCAGTTGCTGCGGTCTGACGCAAAAAATAAATAATTGATTGATGTATACGTGGTTAGAAAAAACAAGCTGTACATGTACAATATGCGTGTTATATACTACACTAAAAAAAAGGTGTAGGATTGACTTCAAAACAATTTTCACTCGGAAATTTCTAGTAGCAAATTTCACAGTTAATTACATAGAAACCTCAAGTAACACATGGAATGAAACATGAAATTTTGGTAGACTGAAATAGTATTTTCTTGTAAAACATACTAACATAATCAGTTTTATTTACAACTTTGAAAAAACATTTTTTACAGTGTATGCTTATGATGAAATTTTCATCCTGCACACTGTATGCATACCCTAGCATGTACGCGCAAAACAATTAAAGTATACTGTGGGCTTTAGCCATCAAGATGTGATTAATCATATAGCAGATTGGACTTAGCATTTAGCCTCTACCTGAACTACATACAGTATGCTAAAATTACTCACTAGCGGAAATGTTTTGGAAAGCTAATGCAAAGATGATTCATGAGCAACATGCTTGTGGCTCGCTAACATGATAAAGAAGCAATCTCTTCCTTACAGCCTTTTAGCTTAAAAACTGCTTAGCTTAGCCATTAGCCATGTTGTTAGGGAAAGGAATGAGTTTCATTTACCAGTGTAACACCTCCCTTCTGACCAGCAGCTGGCTAGGGACTCTATTTATCCCTGTTCTGTTTATACGGCTTGCACAAATGCTGATGTGCGCACATGCTATTCCTCTTTTCAGTCCTCCAGTAGTAGCGCTAGCCAAGGAAATGTTAAAGTCCTTTAGGAGTCTGTTCTGTGGATTGATGTGTGGCAGCTATAAGTGCATGGATATTATATTTTCTAAAACAGAATGGGGCATTATAAATCAGGGGTGTGGACTCGAGTCACATGACTCGAGACTCGACTCGGACTCCTGTCTGTCAATGGGAGGAACCCACGCCCTATTTTGGAGCTCCCACCCCGTTTTGGAGTTCCCGCCCCCATTTGGAGATCACCGGGCTGCAGTTATACTCTTCTCGGGACTCGAGTCCCAAATTTGATGACTTGCGACTCGACTCGACATAATTAAAGAAGACTTAAGACTCGATTTAGACTTTGACAGCAAGGACTCGAGACTTGACTTGGACTTGAGTCCTGTGACTCGGAAAGACTTTATGATCAGATCAAAGTCGTTATAGACGCGGCCCTGCAGCGTGCTTGCGCTTGACTGGCAATGAAAAGCGCTGCCCTGTCCGTTTGATCGCCGCCCAGCAGACACACGGAGCGGGCATGAGAAATGAGAGCACTTCACTGGTGTTCGCCTCATCATCACTGTGACAGGACTTGAATGCAAAGACTCGAGACTTACTTGTGACTTGCAAAACAATGACTTGGTCCCACCTCTGTTATAAATACTGGGAATTATCCCACATGAAAAAATACTATAGTAATTTATAGTAAATACTATAGTGTTTTTGAACCATACTATAGTAAAGTGTATTATACTGTATATATTATAGTATTTACAACACTTTGTTAATGAATGCTACAGCATATTGTAGTGAACTGATAAACTGTAATAAATACTGTAGTATACTTTAGTTTTTACTACAGTAAACTGTAGTGTATTGT
>NW_015546049.1:856660-863955 GCF_001515605.1 Sinocyclocheilus anshuiensis | reverse complement strand
ATCGAACTGATAAACTGTAATAAATACTGTGGTATACTTTAGTTTTTACTACAGTAAACTGTAGTGTATTGTAGTAAAATATTCCCTACAGTTGTAGAAAACTTTACAGTACAGTATTGGGTAAAGTAATTTGTTTATATTACTATATGTTATATTACCACAGCAACTATAGAATTACCACAACAAATTAATTCAAGTACTTTACTATAGTTGTCACGATTATGTTCAGTTTAGTTCTGTTTCTGTCATGTCTGTTATGAGCTCTCATTAGTTACCATGGTTTCTGATTAGTTAATCCTTGTCCAGCTGTTCCTGTTTAGTTCCCTCATTTACCATGTGTGTATTTATACTCCTTATTCAAGTCTCTTCATTGTCGGTGATTAGCTTATGTTTTGTGTTGTACCAAATCAGTATTCTCAGTAAAGTCTGTTTGGAAGTATGCATCTTCGTTTGCTGTCCTCATTTCTCGACAACCCGTGACAATAGTATGGCTCAAAAACACTATAGTATTTAATATAAATTACTATAGTATTTTTTCATGTGGGATGTTACAATATTTTTCAAAAGATCAAGGAACAAATCAGTTTTTCATGATATGACCCTTTTAAACTGGTACTGACATTAAGCAGCCAGTCACAGGTGTCTGTATGCTTTAATATTAAAATTCCCTTGAGTGCTTTAGTGCATGTGCATGTGTGTGTGTGTGTGTGTGTGTGTGTGTGTGTGTGTGTTTGTGTGATGTATGAGCAAGTTTTCTCTATGGGGTGTGCAATGGAGACTGTGTCAGCAGATCTGTCAGTTTTTGAGAGGAAGGCAGTTATTTTTCATAACCCATTTCTTCTGAAGTGGCACAGTTGAGCCCCAGCCCTTTCCCCCAGACCACTACAGATGCAATAGAGTGCCTTATTTTTCCCTGTCCTACCTGCATTCAGTTCTCTTTAGTGTCAAACCTATGTCACTACTTTTGTTCTTTTCAGGTAGTCATATCATTGAATTCACTTGGTTTTATTTACTCACTTTTAGGGCTGCGCAATAAAAAAAATCTATCTTAAGTTTTAACATTTATCAATGAATATACGCTAATATATGAAAAAATGCAACATAAGGACTTCATTGAACATTTTTGAGTGATAATGCAAATGAGTCATTTAATCCAGTTTTAAATTCACTGACAAACAGTTTGAACTGATTTACAGAAGTTAATTCAATCTTAAAGTTTACATTAGAGAAGCTATTCAAATATCTTAACATGCTCGTACTCACAAGTTTTATTAGCCAGATTTGTCTATATATGTTTTTGCTGTTACTATTAAATGTGTAAATTGCCACATAATGACTTAACTGAACATTTTTGAGTGATAATGCAAATTAGACATTGAATTGAATCAAGTTTTGAATTAACTGCCACAAACAGTTTGAACTGATATACAGAAATGAATCAAACTTAACAATGTTTGCATAAAAGAATACCATATCTTAACATGTTCATACTTCCAAGTTTTATTAGCCATGTTTGTCTATATACATTTTATTACACACTATTTAATATGTGTAAAATTCCACATAGGTACTTTTAAAAATATTTTTAATATGGGGATAATACAATTAATCAATCTTAGCAAGAATATTTTGCTACTGAAGTTTAAACATACAACAACTCACACGTTTTATGAGCCATATATAATATATATATAATATATAATAAAAAAATATATAATATTTTTACTAATACTTTTAATATATGACAATTTTTCCTAAGGTCTTCAGTGAAGATTCATGAGTAATCTTACAAATTAATCATTTACTTTTTTTTTCATTTACTGACTCAAACCATTTAATTTTTTAATAAGAGTTTATGTACGTTTTAATAAGAGACTTCATGAAATTCTTGTACTCGCAAGTTTTATAACTGCTATTGAATCAGACTCATCATTGACATAGTTTGTATTGATTCACACAAATTAATCAAACTTAACTATAACATAATTTTTGCCACTGCTGCAAACAAATAATTGAATCACACTTTTGAATTCACTGAAATGAGCAGTTGGTACTGATTCACAGATATGAATAAAACTAAAATGTAACAATTTTTGTTACTGGTGTTTAAAGAAAAGAGAAGCTAGTTTCTAACTAGTCGTTAGGAAATAAAAAGAGCAAATAATTGTGATATTCGTGACTCTCTGTACTGGAGACTCACACTGTCCTCTGTATGTCTCCTCTCCTTTCACTGATTTGGTTACCATGGAGAACAGTATTCACCAAAGCAGGGGGTGGCTGGCACACTTAGAGAACATGCTTAGAGAACAGTAGAGATTGTATTTACACCCATATAAATGTACACACACACACACACACACACACAGGTTTGTTTTTTGTGAATTGTGGGGACATTCCATAGGCGTAATGGTTTTTATACTGTACAAACTGTTTGGGCTATTGCCCTACACCAACCCTACCCCTTACAGGAAACTTTGTGCATTTTTACTTTCTCAAAAAACTCATTTTGAAAAATGGGGACATGGGGTAATGTTCTCACACATCCAAAATGGAGAATAGGCTCACAGACACACACACACACACACACACACACACACACAGAATTCCTCATCCATCTCTCTCTTTCCATATGTGCTGACCTCAGGTCTGCAGTTAAGTTATACTTGTTTACTGTCTGATTTTTATGGGGTCTTCTGATACTTAGTTACTAGTGATCTCCCTGGACATGAAAATCCTATTCATGCTGTTCAGGAATACAGTGAAAGCACTGTTCCTGTCGTCTCTCAGATTTAATCTCTCTCTTTCTCTCTCTCGCTCTCTCTCTCTCTCTCTCTCTCTCTCTCTCGCTCGCTCTCATAACAATGGCCAGGTCTTAGCGGATCTTTTATTTCCCTTTTCTCCTCAGTTCTCTAGTTGGGAAAGGGGCTCGAGAATCAAGCCTTTGCGAGATGAGAAGCTTTAATGGCTTTAGCTGCCCTGGATATTGTTGTGAACTAGCCTTTGGAGAAAAAAAAATAAAAAATGAATCAGAGAGAAAGTGAATCCTCTATTGTGCGTATGGCTTGAATTGAATCTAGCTCAAGGATTAAAGCCTGGGATTATTTTACCCATCCTCGACTGCACAAAAATAGTGATGAGTAATCTAGCTATCTACGCATGTAGTCTTTTACGAAACATATTCACATTTATTAGGTGTTGATTTTCTCTGTTCCTCCTTAAACCCTTCTGATCATGATCTGCCAAACCAGTTTTCACTTATACGTGTGAATTACTTTCTGTTTATCAATAAGAACATGTCATATTTTTCCATTTTGAGAGCGACTAAAGGTATGTGGTCCATTTTTTCAAGATCATTGTTGCAGTGGTATTTTCCGAGTGCCGTTGAGGTGAAGAGCACGGGCAGCATTGTCTTGTCACTGGATTGAATAATGGGAAGCGCTAGCAATAGTCTGGTGGGATTAGCAGGGATTGCTAATCCTTCCTGAGAATGTTTCTCTGGCTGGCTGACAGCTGTGGGCCTCTGTACAACTGATTTACCTCAGATTACGCTGGAGCTGTGCCAACTGGATCCAATCAGGCCATGATGCTCTCTCGTCCCTTCTCTCTCACTCTCCCTCATATCCATCCTGTCCTAGAACAGCCTCTCTCCTCTTTAAGATCCGGTCAACACCGAAATGCGACACATTTGCTGGCAAGGTATTTCGCACTGGCGATTCTTCAAAGAAATTTGTTCTGGATGTTTATGGAGTTGAAGGTTGACCCTGTGAGAGGGGATCCAATATCTAGGAGGATGCCGCCATGTGAGTAGCATGAAATAGTTAGTTTGTCACCATTAGAAGTCATACTATTTTCATTTGAACGTGTATGAAATCTCAAACCTCTGTCATAACATCGCAGAACTCAAAATGAAGTATTTTAGCTGTGTCTGTTGCAAAATGTCCTGTTTTAAGCTCCTGCTTTCATAACCCATTTGCGGCTGATCATCAGGTGCTAAAGATGACTAATGTTACAGGCTTTTCAGAGGATGTCTGCTTTCCCGTTCTCACACCATTCATCTAATCGATAAAACATGCAGTGTCGGTTGCAGGGTGTGCATGCGATTTATATAGTTCTGTGTCTCACAGACCTTTGGCTTCCTTTCCAAGCTTGTAGAATCACTGACATCATTAAAAAAAAATAAGGGTTCTTCTCGTCCAAATGTTTCCTGCAGCCATGACAGCTGTCATGTATTAAAATAGGAGTGGATTTACTGTTATTCTAAGAGTGCTTTAAGAATCAAATACTACATCAATAGATTGGACCTCTGTGCTTTTAAAGGTGTGATCTTGTTGTCAAGGGAAGAGCTGTTCATTTGATTTAGCATTCCCGCTAATCATGTCAAATCAGGCCTGTCTAGCTGGCTAGATAAAAAAAAAAAGAAAAAAGTGAGAGAGAGGGAGTGTAAGAGAGAGGGTGGGAGAAATATGGGTAGAGGAAATGAAGAAATATGGTGTCAGCGAAGGTATTTTAGGCAGCCTCAGCTACATCTCATGAATGAACCATTACAGGGCTCAATAATAGGGCTTAATTGGGGAAAAGGAAAGAGATGGGAGAAGGCAGATTGACAAATATGAGACTAATGATATAATAACTTGTGCATTTGCATTGCAAAAATCTACCCAGATGAAGAAAAAGGATGGCTGATTTCTATTACTTCCTATTCAGAAGATAGTTAATCTCCATTGTAACAAATACTTTTGATTAAATTTGATTTCTTCTTATTTATATTTGTTTAGTATTGGTATTCTAGCAGTGGTGTTTTAATTAGCATGCTACCAGACCAAAAATATCATCATTTGCGTTCCAAAAATAAACGTAAGTCTTATGGGTTTGAAATGTCATGATGACAAAGTTTTCATTTGCATTTAAGTGTCTTGAAAACTACAATAGGGATAGAAAAAGTCTTCAAGAGCTTTGAAACATTACGATATGTCCTGTTTCAGTAAGAACTAAGTGGAAAACTGTGCTTGCAAAGTATTTATGGGGTTTTTAGGTACTACCAGCTTTCAAGACTTGTACTGGGAATACTATATCTACAACCTTTGAATGACTTTTCAAAATACTGTATATCTGCCAACAGCAATTAGCGCAATCCAGCAGGTGTAGGAATCAAACATAAAGAAGTAGGCCTAGACTGACTGACTTGAAAATAGACTCTTTTATACTTTACAGAGCTTGATTGTTTAGTGTGGTTGACTCAATTCTGTAATATTGCAGCTCTTATTTATACCTGCTCAGCATTGTCAGTTCATATTCCTTGCCTATCGCTCAAAGAAATTGCTACATTGAAATTATGCTAGCTAAATGTAGCTAATGAAAGTCCAACGTTTGTTATGTTTGATAGTGTGTGGATGTACTGTATCTAAGTACTTCATGTGTTTATGTATATCTCTCTGTCTCTATGACTTACTTTAAATGTTTTTTTAAATACTATAGGAGAATGTTTAAAACAATGTAATTCAAGTATTCTGAAGCCTAATATATTAGCTGTACTGTACATCTTGTTCATTTACAATGATCAACAATCTCTGCCTGCCTTAATAACACTTGTATTTGTCTATGCAGGTGATGTGGGTATGTAATCTGTGCAGGAAACAACAGGAAATCCTAACTAAATCAGGAGAATGGTTTTCATCAGGGCCTGGGGGGAGGCCTCTTAGTGTGGGCGCTCCCCTCAGTGTCCCTGAATTGGAGAAGGACAGGAAGTTGCACTCCAGATCACAGGCTCCGGTCACTAACAACACTCTTCCACCCAGCGCTGGTGCTGGTGACCCCACCAAAGGAGCAGATACGATGCCCGCCTCACGCTCCCGCAGTGAACCGCCACGAGACAAGTAGGCCAAAAAAACTTTGCATAGTTAACACACATGCCAATCCTAAATTAGGCTATATTTCTTACTGTCTCCCCTGATCAAAATGAAGCATGCAATGCAGAAGTGCATATTCACTGGTGGAACTCAATTGAAATATGCTTTTGTATATTGTGTCAACTAGGGATGGGTCATAATGGCTGTCTTGTTGACTATTGGGCGAGATCAACTAGGACATATTTTAATTTATTTATTTAGTATTGCTGCATGGTAAAACCACAATACAATTACCATCCCTGCAGCCTTACATGTCCTTTTAAGGTGTCACCCCTTATTTGTATCCATATTGTATTGTATTGTATCCAGCATCTTGTGCATTGTAGTTTTGAAAACACTTTACATTAATGTTAACATTATTTAATGCACTAGGTATTAGTGCTGGGCGGTATACAGGTTCATACCGAATACCGGTGTAGAATAGGGCATTCTAAGTCAATATACTGCAGTATTTCCTCTCTCAATCAGTAGAAAATATGGTTAACACCCGGTCATGCATGAAAAAAAAAATACCGTCATGTACCGTGAAACTGGTATAATTTTGAAAAATACCGTGATATAAATTTGTGGTCATACCGCCCAGCACTACTAGGTATCATGAACTAACAATGAACAATACATTTTTTTTTTCTGGAAGCTACTTTTACTTTTACAATACTTTTACACTGTCTTTTACACTGATACTTTTACAATGTCATTGTAGTTTTTGAAGTATGCAAATGCAAACTTTGAGTGGATGGGAAAAAATTATGAGAAAATAGCATACATATCTTCATTCGTATTTTAAAGATGAAACACTTGGATTTGGGTTTGGATCGACATGTGACCGAATGCTAACGGAATTTACATTTAATGTATTATGAACAAACATGAATTAATTAACAAAATATTTTTTAAGATTAACTCAGAATAATAAATGCTTTAAAATTAGTTTTAAAATTTTCAGTTGTTGTGGTTTTTTGATAGTTCATACCAGTGTTAATTTTGACAGCAAATTTTGATTTAATTTTAGTCATAGTCTTTTGACTAAAATGCCATTTAGTTTTAGTCATATTTTGGTCATCTGAATTGTTTTTAGTTTTATATCATACGATTTTAGTCGACTAAATCTATAGTAAATTTAGTCTGCTAAAATCTAATGGGTTTAGTTACAGTGCATTTATTAAGCATTTCTCTAAAATTTCCAAATTCATTATATAGGTTTGATATTAAAGGGGTCATATGACGTTGCTAAAAAGAACATTATTTTGTGTATTTGGTGTAATGAAATGTGTTTATGCGGGTTCAAAAAACACATTATTTTCCACATACTGTACATTATTGTTTCTCCTCTATGCCCCGACTTTCTGAAACGCGTCTATTTTTACAAAGCTCATCGGTCTGAAAAGC
>NW_015546049.1:851918-856316 GCF_001515605.1 Sinocyclocheilus anshuiensis | reverse complement strand
TTTGGAAGGCCAAACAAAGTAGTTTCGCTTTCACAACGAAACACACAGCGTCACACACGGCAGGCTAGAGTGAGCTGAGGCCTGTGGGCTAGAGTGAGCAGAGGCAGGCGGCCTTGAGTGAGGAACGGCCAGTGGGCTTGAGAACGGCGCGGCCGGTGGATTCGATGAAGGAGTGGCCGGCGGGCTTGAGGCAACCACATGTGACGACCCTTTAGTCTTTGCAACTTTACAGATCTCCTTTATGCACCAAGAGCTTGTATCACTTCAAAGAGAAAGGACCAATTTAAATTGCATCATATGACCCCTTTAAGGTTTTATCATGATAGACACCGATTTAACTGCGGTGACACACAACATGCCTCCATGTTAAAATTAAATAAAACGACTTCTCATAAAGAACAAGAACATGGTATTCTTTTTTAGGGGTGGGAGAAAAAAATCGATCCATCGATGCATCTCGATTCTCTCTCCAATGATTCTGGATCGATTCTGAGATTTTCAGAATCGATTCTGAGCTTAGTTTTTAACTAGATGCACGATGACGCTGAGTTTGCTTTAGAAACACCCGTATTCTGCTTGCTTCCAATTCCTCACACACATACACCACTCGAACCTTCCGTAAAATAATCTTTCATAAAGTTTGGAAAGGTTGAAGCGAATTACAAGGACATTCACGGACTTCATTGCACCAGATGCGCTGTTAGAGATGTGCGCTTTGTTTGATGTTACACTTGAAGTGTGCTGTCTCGCCCGTCGGTATTTTCCTTACAAATGCTCGACGAAGTCATCATTTATGTGGTTTGGAATGCAGTGGACTTGTATATTTAAAATATGAACCTCACTAACAGAAGAATGGTTTTATGACGCAAAATGAATGTAAACACAGCCAGTTATGTCTTAAGGGATTAAACGGACAGGACAAACCACATTACTTCTTATATTTCAAAAGAGATCCGTGCGTGAATGCAGCTTAAAAGATATCCCAATGTATGATGTCATAGTAAAAATTACATTATTAATTATTAATAATTAATTAATTATTATTAACATACAACTGTTTTAATAATTTTTTTCAATTTGTAATTATTTTAAAAAGTTAACGTTACTTAATTACTTATGTAAGGATATGTAAATGTACATGTAGATCAAGAATCATTCTGGAATCGGATCGTGACTCCCAGAATCGGAATCGGATCGTGAGGTGACTAAAGATTCCCACCCCTATTCTTTTTAATGAAATACCAATGGTTATATAGGCTAATTATGCATTCTTTATAGCAACTTGTTTACCATATTCTTCATTCTTTCAAGCAGACATATTTATTTATATAATTAAATTTAGATTAATCTTTAGGGCTACTAATGAAATACCAATGGTTATATAGGCTAATTATGCATTCTTTATAGCAACTTTTTTACCATATTCTTCATTCTTTCAAGCAGACATATTTATTTATATAATTAAATTTAGATTAATCTTTAGGGCTACTAAAGTTTTTCAGTCAAGAGCAGTGCGTGATTTTCTGTCTTTCTTTTGTTGCTTGATTAACATCAATGACTCGGACAATAGCAACTAAATTAGGCTGCTGTCCCTTTAAAACCGGATGCAATGTACTGATACACGTTCTCCCTGCTGTTTACGTTTACTTCAGACGTAATTAACTGTGTTTATGTGAATACTCGTCAAAAAGGACAATTCGAAATAATTTTGTGTGTAATTCTCCGTTCATGCGACGCGAAAGAGTACTCGAGTGCTGTGAGACGCGCTTTCCGTGTGTATGCTTCAGTCTCTGTGCTCAGAAAACCAGACCGAATTGAGTTCTCTCTTGCGTCGTCAGATTCATCCATATGTCTGCTCTTCTCTTACTTCCACATATTGAAATTTTTTAACGTTTTATGCGACATGCAGCAAGTGTATGTTAGCTCATGTCCCTCCGGTTCATATGTAAGTTACGCATCTAACCTCCGAACCACGGAGATTGGAACCACACAGCAGATTCGTTCTGAATAAATCTCTTCCGAAATCGTCCCTCCCTAACATTTTCGTCTCATTTTTATTCGTTGACGAAAATGTCAATAGATTTACGTCATAGCTTTTGTCATTCAAAAAGAGTTTTAGTTCGTTATTGTCTCGTTGTCGTTGGTGAAAAAAATTATGACGAAAATTATTTGTCAACGTAATTAACACTGGTTCATACCAAATGCATTAACTAATGTTAGCAACGTTTTATGCGACGTGCAGCAAGTGTATGTTAGCTTATGTCCCGCCGGTTCATATGTACGCATCTAACCTCCGAGTCCGAACCACGCAGCAGATTCGTTCTGAATGAATGTCTTCCCAAATCGTCCCTCCCTAACATCTTCATCTCGTTTTTATTCGTTGACGAAAATGTCAACAGATTTACGTCATAGCTTTTGTCATTCAAAAAGAGTTTTAGTTCGTTATTGTCTCGTTGTCGTTGGTGAAAAAAATTATGACGAAAATTATTTGTCAACGTAATTAACACTGGTTCATACCAAATGCATTAACTAATGTTAGCTATTGGACCTTGTTGCCATGTTTTTAAGATAGCATGTCAAATTCTAAGCAGCTCCAGGGTTATGTGAAGCAATCCTAATTGTAGAGAGCTTCGCTTCATTAAGGCCAATTAGTCGACTAGTCATTGGGTTCCCAGAACTGAATTTTCAAAATATGTGGTGTTACCCCTACTGTCAACATACAGTTTGTTCTATTTTAAGCTGGACATTTCAACAAAATCTGTTCATCCTGACCTGTTTTCAACTGGCAGTATGTGGACTGCAGCTCCTGCCTTGTAATCTCTTTATAAGATGACGGCTGTTGCTTGTGTTCCTATCAGATGCATATTCAGCTAAATCCTTTTAGGATTTGAATTCCCACAATTTGAAACACAGGGGTTAACAGGTGTTGTGCTATTTATTATACAAATAACTGCTATTGCAGCAGTTATAAATGCAAATTGGCTGTAATACTTGGAAATTCCAAATGCTATATCTGACACTCTTTCCAACTTCTGCCTAATCAATAATAGGAAGAGACCTGTGTCCCTGCATGAGCAGAATGGAAAGGTGATTGGACGTGGCGAGAGAAGGCAAGGCCCTGGCCGGTTGTCATCACAGGCCTCTGAAGACCGGGCTCCAGGTGAGAAGCGCGACTGCAGACGACTGGAGAACTGCCACTCACAGGAATACCCAGAGAATGAGCCCACCCATCCCGAGCGGCGAAGGAGACAGGAGGACGAAGAGCGGGAGCGTCAAATACGGGAGGAGGAGTACCAGACTCGTTACCGCAGTGACCCGAACCTCGCCCGCTACCCTGTAAAACCACAGAAGGAGGAACAGGAAATGCGTATGCATGCCAAAGTGTCCAAAATGCGTCAGGAGCGTCATCACAGTGACCTTGCCATCAACGAAGTTGGACTGATTCAAGATGTGAGTGAGGCTGCTGGAAATCGCATGAGCAGGCAACGAATAGCTAACAATGACAACCACAAGGCCCATTTAGAAAACCATCGAGCTTATTCTATGGACAGGACCGTGGGGGGTGGTGTTGGGGGACAAGGACCCCTTGCTAAACAGGGCCACAGTGGCCCTCAAGGGGGCCCTGCTGGGCCCACAGACCTCAGGGACGAACATGACTGGGGCCCAAAGGGGCATCTGGAACCGGGGTCCGCAGCTTTTCTGCACAGGGCTAAACGGGAAAGAGCTGCAGAAATAATGTGTAAAGATTCTTCTCTTAGTTCGGACCAATCTGAGTCGTTACGGCCACCTCCACCTAGAGGCTATAGACCCAAACGAGGCCTCAACAAAAGGCAGATGTCCATCAGTAGCTCGGAAGAAGAGGGTGGCTCCACACCTGAATACACCAGCTGTGAGGATGTGGAGATCGAAAGTGTTAGTGAAAAAGGTAGGTGATCTTTATGTAGCTAATTTTATTGTCAAATAGCCACAAATTCACAAAAACTCATTTGCATACCCCAGTACAGTGGTAAATGTAGTGCAAAGTTAACATTTTTATTTTAAATTGTATATTTTTTAGAGATCGTGGCAGCAATAAGTGTAAGCAGATTGATGGTCTGTGTATTAGTATACTGAACAAAATTATAAATGCAACACTTTTGTTTTTGCCCCCATTTTTCATGAGCTGAACTCAAAGATCTAAGACTTTTTCTATGTACACAAAAGGCCTATTTCTCTCAAATATTGTTCACAAATCTGTCTAAATCTGTGTTAGTGAGCACTTCTCCTTTGCCGAGATAATCCATCCACCTCACAGGTGTGGCGTATCAAGATGCTGATTAGACAGCATGATTATTACACAGGTGTGCCTTAGGCTGGCCACAATAAAAGGCCACTCTAAAATGTGCAGTTTTACTGTAT
>NW_015546049.1:851596-851873 GCF_001515605.1 Sinocyclocheilus anshuiensis | reverse complement strand
AACGCCTTCAGCGTGACCACGCTCTGAATCACATGTGTAATCAGTCCAATAGATGGGCGAAATGTCACGGGCGGGTGACGTAGAGACCACGAAGCTATAAAAGTACGTGCGGTGGAACCGGCGTCAGCCTCTAGGAAAGAGGCAAGCGCCTGCAGGGATGCTGGAAGTATGGCACTGAGACGCAGCGTCTCCTTCCCTTCGGTGAACCATGGTTACATGCGTAACCTGGAGACGTTCCCCTTCAGGAACTCGAGCTGCGTCGAAACGCTACGGGAAC
>NW_015546049.1:839057-851255 GCF_001515605.1 Sinocyclocheilus anshuiensis | reverse complement strand
GGCGTCAGCTTCTAGGAATGAAGCAAGCGCTCACAGGGATGCCGGAAGTATGGCACTGAGATGCAGCATCTCGTTCCCTTGGGGAACCATGGTTAAATGCGTATCCTGGAGACGTTCCCCTTCAGGAACTCGAGCTGCATCGAACGCTATGGGAACGAGTATGCCCACGCCGCCATACTTACAAATCCCTGCCCAGTTGTGGAAGCTAGGGTGAGAGAACAGAAGAGCCCGGAGTGGCTCGCATATCTAGGCCATAGAACCTGACGAACGTGAGGGGCATGGACCAACCCGCAGCGTTGCATATGTCCTGCATAGACACACCTGCTAGAAAGGACTTTGAGGCCGCCACACTCCTAGTTGAGTGAGCCTTGACCCCCAGAGGCGAGGGGAGATCAGAGGACTCGTAAGAAATGGAAATGGCATTCACTATCCACCGACTGAGGGTCTGTTTTGTAGCAGGAAGACCTCTGACTTTGAGGCCGCCACACTCCTAGTTGAGTGAGCCTTGACCCCCAGAGGCGAGGTTGAGTTCAGAGGACTCATAAGCCATGCAGATGGCCTCCACATTCCACCGACTGAGGGTCTGTTTACTAGCAGGAAGACCTCTCTTAGGGGGACCATAGCACACCAGCAGTTGGTCCGCCCTTCTCCACAGGGCAGCTCTGTAGACGTATGCATCTAGTGCTCGCATTGGACACATACAATTAAGCTTCTGCTGGTCGGGCTCCCAGAAGGGAGGAGGACAGAAGGCCTGGAGTACGACAGGCCGTGGTGCAGAGGAGAGGACTTTAGGAACATAACCCGCTCGAGGGTAGGGAAAAGCTTTGGCCAGACCAGGCGCAAAGTCGAGATAGGAAGGGGCCACTGAGAGGGCCTGCCTGACAAAGTAGGCGGGGACATCCCGCCCAAAGGCCAACTTCAGAAGGAGTGAGTCTTGACCCCCAAAAGAGAGGGGAGATCAGAGGACTTGAGGATTTGGAATAGCATCCTGATCCACTGCTTAGCATAAGCTTCTCTGGCCGGAGGCCTCAGCCTCAGCGCACCGAGGAGGAAACATGTAACCAGGGGGTGTCTGCCCACTGACTGGCCACCAATAGGGGCGTGGTAGGGCGCAATGGCTGCCACGTAGACCTTTAGGGTGGAGTGGGTCAACCCTGCGGAAAATCAGGCCTGCAGGATCTCCTGAACTGTACCAACCGGGCAGTTAGCTGGGCCGAGCTGGCAGTCTCCGCACCAAGAAGTGAAAAGTTTCCACTTCGGGAGATCAGAGGCTATGAAATAGCATCCTGATCCACCGCTTAGCATAAGCTTCTCTGGCCAAAGGCCTCAGCGCACCATGGAGGAAAAGTGTCACCAGGGGGTGTCTGCCCACTGACTGGCCACCAATAGGGGCGCGGTAGGCTGCAATGGCCGCCACGTAGACCTTTAGGGTGGAGTGGGTCAACCCTGCGGAGAGAAGGGCCTGCAGGATCTCCAGAACTGTACCAACTGGACAGTTGACTGGGTCGAGCTGGCAGTCTCCGCACAAAGAAGTGAAAAGTTTCCACTTCAGGGCATACCGTTTCCTCATTGAGGGAGCTCTGGATTGGAGGATGGTCTCAACCTCGGTTGAGAGACCGGAAGCTACGAGTTGTGCCCCCTCAGGGGCCACACCCATAACTTCCACAGCTCCCGGTGCGGGTGGAATATCGTGCCCCCCGCCTGTGAGAGGAGATCCCTCCTGACGGAAATCTAACTTCCACAGCACCGGGCAGGGGTGGACGATCGTACGCTCCGCCTGAGAGAGGAGATCTCTCCTGATGGGAATCTCCCATGGAGAGCAGTCGAGGAGAGAAATCAGGTCCGAGAACCATACTCGGCCCGGCCAGAATGGGGCTACTAGCAGTAGACGGACCCCGTCTCGGCGTATTCTCTCCAGAGCTCCTGGGAGCAGAGCGATCAGGGGAAAGGCGTACAGACGAAACCTCGGCCACCTCTGTACCATAGCATCCAGCCCCAGTGGAGCTGGATGAGTCAGAGAGAACCAGAGGGGACAGTGCGATGTCGTATGAGTCGCAAACAGGTCCACCTGAGCCTGGCCAAAAATTCTCCATATCTGCTTCACCACCTCTGGGTGAAGCCTCCACTCCCCGGGCCTTGGCATTGAGCATGCGAAGCGGGTTTCACCTCGGGGAGAACCCCTTGGTCTTGAGCCACCACTGTAGCGGTCTCATGTACTGCAGGCCAAAATGTATCACGTTGGCCGCAGCTGCCTTTAGACCCAGCAGTCTCTGAAACTTTTTGACAGTGAGTGACTGGCCTTCTCTCACTCTCTTGACTGCCGTGAGGATCGAGCAGGGGACAGACGTGCCTGCATTGTGGTCGAATCCCTCACCACGCCCAGATAAGTGGTCCTCTGTGCTGGAGAAAGCACACTTTTCTTGGCGTTTAGTCTTCTTTCATGTGTGCAAGAACGACATCTCGATGTCGAACCGCCACCAATCGTCTATATAATTGAGTATGCGGATGCCCTGGAGTCGCAGGGGAGCCAGAGCTGCATCCACACACTTCATGAAAGTGCGGGGTGAGAGTGCAAGGCCGAAAGGAAGAACCCATTATTGGTAAGCTTTGCCCCCGAAAGCAAACCTCAGGAACTTCCTGTGCCTGGGAAGGATGGAGACGTGGAAGTATGCGTCTTTTAGATCGATTGTGACAAACCAGTCCTCTGACCTGATCTGAGACACGACTTGTTTGAGTGTGAGCATCCTGATCTTCAGTCGCATGACTGAGCAGTTTAACTGATGCAGATCTAAAATCGGACGCAACTCTCCATCCTTCTTTGGGACTATAAAGTACCAGCTGTAGAACCCAGACTCTCTTTCGTGAGGAGGGACCACCTCGATGGCCTCCTTCCTCAAGAGAGTATCTACTTCTTGTTCCATTACCAGAGCCTGCTCAGGACCCACCAGGGTGGGAAGGATCCCGTTGAAAGGAGGCGGAAGAGAACCAAACTGGTTTCTTTAGCCATTCTCAAAAGTGTGCAGGACCCACTGAGACACATTTGCCAGTAGTTTCCACACTGCAAAATAGTCTACTAAGGGAATCAGTCTCTCGAGACTGACCTCTGGTGTAATCAGAGCAGCTAGCTCGGTGCCCTGAAGCGGCTCACCGGCAGGGGATGGCCGAACTAGCTGCTTTAGAGACCTCCGTAGAGGTAGCGAGCCTCTTAGTACCACTACGTTTCCGGGCGGTAGCTGAGAGAAGAGCACGCAGGAGACCGCTGCACCCTGTAACATCGGCAGGGTTGGCAGAACGATCTCCTGAGGGCACTGAGGAGAGACGGGCACCGTGTAATGCGGTGAACCCCGCTCTACCCCAGAGGGGCCTGCCCTCAGAAGTCCTGAGGCACTGGCGTCAGGACTTCTTCGTCGAGGACTTCTTAGCCTCCAGAATAGTTCTTAGATATGGCTTAGCCTTTGAAGCCCCCAACCCAGAGCGCCGTGTAGACCCCTGGTCCTGACGTGGGGGAGTGTGAGAAGTGATGCTCTGTTTTTGGGCCTCCCTGTACGAAGAGCTGGTACGCGGAGGGGGCTGCTCACTGCTGAAATGCCACCGCTTGTTTACGAGCCTCCTGGTACCTGTCAACAACGGAGTTGACGGCGTCGCCGAACAGGCCAGAAGGCGCAAGCGGGGCATCGAGGAGGAAGACCCTGTCCTTCTCCCTCATATCGGACAGGGTCAACCACAGATGCCTCTCCGCTGCCACCAAGCTGCCATGGACCGACCAATAGCGTGGGCGGTCTCCTTGGTGGCGCGGAGAGAGAGGTCAGTGGTTCTCCTAAAATCTGTAATATTCTCAGAATTAACCCGTTTAATCCCACCATTTAATCCCACCGCATGTTGATGGTCACAATAGTGACCGGTGGGATAACAGTGAACTTAGGTTTACAATATAAATCCAATTGCAGTTGCTAGTGAAAATTACATTAAAATGTTGCAATGACAAAATATTGCACTAAATGAAAAATTCAAATGTTACAAAAAATTTACAATATTGATGTTGTAATACTGGTAACGCTAATATAAAAATTTGATGTTATATTTTACGAAAAAGTAACAATTTTGAAATGCGTTGATGGTTGAATTTTTTTGTTTTTATCTCAGTGTTCCTATCAATGTTGCATAAAGTTTTTTTTATGCATAATAATAATAACCCTAGAATGTGATCAAACAGTTTAAAATAGCTGGGCTCACCTTAGCTGGGCTAGTACAATAGCAGTACTCACCTTATCCCACCGGTCACAATTGTGACCGACCATAAAACACAATTTTTCATACACTTTTCCAAAAACATTTCAAAAAATAATTATTGATTATTTCAAAGGGTTACTAATGACACATCATTTGGATATTTTCATGTCTGGGAAAAATTTGGGATTAAACGGGTTAATCTCCTTGCCTTCATCCAGCTCTTTAAGCAGGTCGGCTTGGTACGCCTGTAACACCGCCATGGTGTGCAGACACACACCAGCCTGACCTGCTGCCGCATACCCCTTGCCCACCAGTGCTGAAGTTGTTCACAGCGGCTTGGAGGGCAATGCCAGAGCCTTCAGGGATGATGACGCACCGGGGGACAGATAGCCGCGAGCATCTGTTCAACCCGGGGCATCGCCCTGTAACCGCGCTCATTCAATCCCGCAACATTGCCATAATAGTAAGAAGCAGGGATGAAGAGGTGGGCTGAGAATGGCCTGGCTCATAACCTCAACACCTCGGTGTGGAGATCGTGGAAAAAAGGCTGGCTCCAGTGTGGAGTGGTGGCCTAGTCCGCAGAAAGCGTTTGTCTAATTTACTTTTCTGCGGTTCGGCCTGTTTCTTGGCCGGCCAGTCGATGTTTAACTTGGCCACAGCGCAAGTTACCACCTCCAACAGCTCCTCGTACTGGGGCGATTGAGGGGGCGAATCCTCCTCGACGCTCTCCAAGTCAACCCCCCGCTCCCCGGGGGAAGAAACCACAGATAAAGATATGACAAAGATTTTTGGTACACATCTTTAAGGTGTCTAGTATTAATAATATATGAATTCACATATATTCAGTTTTGTTGAGTGTGGTCATAGAATGAGTATACATGTTGATGGTCACAATAGTGACCGGTGGGATAACAGTGAACTTAGGTTTACAATATAAATCCAATTGCAGTTGCTAGTGAAAATTACATTAAAATGTTGCAATGACAAAATATTGCACTAAATGAAAAATTCAAATGTTACAAAAAATTTACAATATTGATGTTGTAATACTGGTAACGCTAATATAAAAATTTGATGTTATATTTTACGAAAAAGTAACAATTTTGAAATGCGTTGATGGTTGAATTTTTTTGTTTTTATCTCAGTGTTCCTATCAATGTTGCATAAAGTTTTTTTTATGCATAATAATAATAACCCTAGAATGTGATCAAACAGTTTAAAATAGCTGGGCTCACCTTAGCTGGGCTAGTACAATAGCAGTACTCACCTTATCCCACCGGTCACAATTGTGACCGACCATAAAACACAATTTTTCATACACTTTTCCAAAAACATTTCAAAAAATAATTATTGATTATTTCAAAGGGTTACTAATGACACATCATTTGGATATTTTCATGTCTGGGAAAAATTTGGGATTAAACGGGTTAATCTCCTTGCCTTCATCCAGCTCTTTAAGCAGGTCGGCTTGGTACGCCTGTAACACCGCCATGGTGTGCAGACACACACCAGCCTGACCTGCTGCCGCATACCCCTTGCCCACCAGTGCTGAAGTTGTTCACAGCGGCTTGGAGGGCAATGCCAGAGCCTTCAGGGATGATGACGCACCGGGGGACAGATAGCCGCGAGCATCTGTTCAACCCGGGGCATCGCCCTGTAACCGCGCTCATTCAATCCCGCAACATTGCCATAATAGTAAGAAGCAGGGATGAAGAGGTGGGCTGAGAATGGCCTGGCTCATAACCTCAACACCTCGGTGTGGAGATCGTGGAAAAAAGGCTGGCTCCAGTGTGGAGTGGTGGCCTAGTCCGCAGAAAGCGTTTGTCTAATTTACTTTTCTGCGGTTCGGCCTGTTTCTTGGCCGGCCAGTCGATGTTTAACTTGGCCACAGCGCGAGTTACCACCTCCAACAGCTCCTCGTACTGGGGCGATTGAGGGGGCGAATCCTCCTCGACGCTCTCCAAGTCAACCCCCCGCTCCCCGGGGGAAGAAACCACAGAACGGGCTTCCGATCCCAGAGAGCGGGCACTGGATCTGGCAGGTGAGGAAGAAGATAGGGTCTCGCCCGTCTCCATTCCCTCTACCAGATCCATCTGCGAACCCCACAAGTGTAGCTGCCGCTCCGCCTCGGGGGAAGCAGGGCCAGCACCGCGGGGAACACTGGTGAAGACTCCCTCCTCGAAGAGAGCCTTCCGGGAGCGAAGCGTACGCAGGGGAAGACGCTCGGAATGCGGGCAGTCGGCTCCCTCAACCCTTCGCCCTTCGCCTCCCTTCGCTCCCAAGCAGACCACGCACAGACTGTGTGTATCCCCGCTCGTAATGTAACGCGGGCAGGGAGGAACACGCAGCATGAGTCAGAGAGAGTCAGAGAGAGTCATGAGTTCAAATGTTTTGTCTTAGCCTCAGCCTTAGACATAGTGGAGCTTACTGGGACAAACAACACCAAATAAGACTCACAAACAGAGAGTATGACTGACACAACACAGAGCGCTTGCTGAATGACAGAAAGCTGACGCCGGTTCCACCGCACATGTTTTTATAGCTTCCTGTTTGCTACGTCACCCGCCCGTGACGTCTCGCCCATCTATTAGACTGATTACACATGTGATCCAGAGCGTGGTCACACTGAAGGCGTTCCCATAGCGTTCGACGCAGCTCGAGTTCCTGAAGGGGAACTGTACTATGAAAGTTGATTTTCTTAAATGCAATATTGTCCAAAACAAAATAAACAGTGTAGTTAGGAGAACTAATTCAATATTAGTCCAGATATATAGTATACTACAGTTAATTTTTTTATGCAACGAATACTTATATTCACAATATATATTGTTCAAAAGTGACAGTAAAGACGTGCAGTATATTACAAAATATTTTTATTTCAAATAAATGTTGTTCGTTTGAACATTCTTTTCATTTAAGAATCCTGAAAAAAATGTATCATGGTTTCCACAAAAAATGTAAGCAGCACAACTGTTTTCAACATTCATAATAATAAGAAATGTTTCTTGAGCAGCAAATCAGTATATTAGAATGATTTCTCATGGCTCATGTGACACTAAAGACTGAAGTAATGGCTGCTGAAAAGCTATGCTCTTTATTCTGCACTCTCTCTCTCTCTCTCTCTCACACACACACACACACACACACACACAAACACACAACAGTTTCAATATTTCTCAAAGTGCCTTACAATACACAGAAAATGCCAATCAGGAATAATTCAACAGTAAACTGCTACCCCAAAAGTCGCCATTTGGATTCAAATAAGGAAATACTGAAGAGTCTAGGGTTGGAGCAGTGATTAATACTGTATGTTTCAGGCATGTTACGTTTTGCAGCAGCTCTTTTAACCCTAACTGATGCAGTGCGTAGCTTTTCACATGACGTTGGTCACGTGACGAGAGTGATGCGAGACACTATGATCCAAAAGCGCAAGTTTTGTTAATAAAAGTTTAATTTCTTTTTAATTAATTATAAGCGAGTTTGTCTTTATTGTTGCTGTTTTCATAAAAAAAAATAAAACAATGAACCACAAACTATTGCATTTGTTTTAAAAGAGGGAAAATACCTTATTTATTTGGGTTACAACGCAAGTAGGCTATATCCGTCTTATTCATTTTGTTAATAAAAGTAAGATGTTTAATATAGGCCTATGCGAATTTGCCATTGTACTATTTTATGGCTGATGTGTTTTAATTAATAGGCTAATAATGAACCAGAAACTACGATCGTTTTAAAGAAAGGGGAAATCCTAAGAACATTTATTTATTTCTCTCTCTCTCTCTCTCTCTCACACACACACACACACACACACACACAAACACACAACAGTTTCAATATTTCTCAAAGTGCCTTACAATACACAGAAAATGCCAATCAGGAATAATTCAACAGTAAACTGCTACCCCAAAAGTCGCCATTTGGATTCAAATAAGGAAATACTGAAGAGTCTAGGGTTGGAGCAGTGATTAATACTGTATGTTTCAGGCATGTTACGTTTTGCAGCAGCTCTTTTAACCCTAACTGATGCAGTGCGTAGCTTTTCACATGACGTTGGTCACGTGACGAGAGTGATGCGAGACACTATGATCCAAAAGCGCAAGTTTTGTTAATAAAAGTTTAATTTCTTTTTAATTAATTATAAGCGAGTTTGTCTTTATTGTTGCTGTTTTCATAAAAAAAAATAAAACAATGAACCACAAACTATTGCATTTGTTTTAAAAGAGGGAAAATACCTTATTTATTTGGGTTACAACGCAAGTAGGCTATATCCGTCTTATTCATTTTGTTAATAAAAGTAAGATGTTTAATATAGGCCTATGCGAATTTGCCATTGTACTATTTTATGGCTGATGTGTTTTAATTAATAGGCTAATAATGAACCAGAAACTACGATCGTTTTAAAGAAAGGGGAAATCCTAAGAACATTTATTTATTTGTGTTACAATGCGGACAAAACATATTTCCCTTATTCATATTGTTAATATAAGTTCAAAGTTTAATATAAGTGAATTTGTCATTGTAGCTGTTTTATTGTATAGCCTTTTTTATTAATAATAATAATAATAATAATAATAATAATGAGCCAAACTAAGCATTCGTTTGAAGTAAGGGGAAAATCCAAAAAAACGTTTATTTATTTGTTACAACGCGAGTATGTCTTATTCGTTCTGTTGATAAAAGTTTTATGCTTAATATTGTCATTGTAGTATTGCTGATGTTGTGTGTGGGATTTTTTTTTCATTAAGAGTAATACTGAATCAACCTTAAGCATTAATTTTGTTCCAAGAATAGGAAAGATCTAATGTTAAAGATCAAAATAAGTGCTGCAGATGCGAGAATGCGAGATTGGTTGCTGCTGAGGTAAATAGATGCTCTCGAACTTTCTCTGCTGTATCTTTGCAATGGCTGTAGAAATGGTCATTAATTCTTGATTTGGGTATGGCACAGACATGTTACAGGTAATAATATGATCAAAAAGTCATGGCAACAAACGACTTCCTAAGTCAGTTTAAGTTGAAACGGGTTAAGACAGCTGACTCCACTTTGATGTGACGCTGTCTCTCTCTCTCTCACACACACACACGCGCGCGCGCGTCAGAATTACCTCCTCTCCTAGGTTCACGAAACGGTCGTCCATAAAATGCATTGCTGTTCTGTTGTAAGTAATCTTAAAGGTTCCTAAATGCATCTACTTTCAGAAGGCCAAATAAAGTGCTTTTGCTTTCGCCTAGAAACACACAGCGTCTCCCTGACATGGCTGCTTCAACACTAACTGCGGTTACTGAAACCACGCCTTCTTTCTTTGCGTGCACATTTGGGCGGTATTATGCTAATATTTCCACATAGTGAGGTAGATATGTGGGGGCGTGTTAGAACGAGACGTTTTAGGGGGGCGTGGCAGAGTCTTAACTTTGATAAAGAATATCTCTTTGGTTTTGAGACTTTAGTCTTTGCAACTTCAGGGATCTTATCTATGCACAATCAGCTTGTAACACTCCAAAGAGAAAGGAAAACTTGAAATCGCATCATATGACCCCTTTAACATTTGTTTCTTGGGCTACACACCAGGGGGTGCTGCAGCACCCTCAGCACCCCTACTTCCCGCGGTAATGCCAGCACACCCCAAAGACTTTCAATGGAGTTTAGGTCAGTACTCTGTGGTGGCCAGTCTTGCACAATTTGAGCCTGATGAATCTTTGCATTTTCATCCTGGAATATGCACAGGGCTATGTCTTCTGACATAGTTGTTTGAAGAACGATAAGCTACACACTGCATTAATTATGGTTTAAAGAATTGTTGCCAAACATACAGCATGCCAGAAACATGTTAATCACTGCGAACTATATGCTTATTTAAATCCAGACAGTGATTTTTCTGGCCAGGCAGTGTATATTAATCTCAAAGTTTATAACTGTTACTTTTGCATAAATTATCACATCAAAGCCATAAATAGAATCATGTTACATACGTCATTGTAGCTGTTCAACCATGATGTGTAACCATGATGATCAGTCCTGAGTCTGAGGTCTGAGGAACAAACCCTGCTTATTCATGCAGTGAAACTGCATTTGTTTATTTGGAACATTATTAGGGCACCAGATTTGGGAATTAGGTCAGCAGCTCTCTCACATAAACCCGGCTTTCGTCAGCCCTGGGATGCAGCATGTTCCATTTGGGGACTTTTTCATATTCATCTTTGGGTAACCCAAACCCATTCCAGCTCTGAGTGTGATTATGCTTTGGCTCTACCCATTACTATCAGCTGCTAGCCACAGGGTTTTGAAAGTCCCTGGCATGACACCTTTGTATGTTATCAAGCTCTAATTTGGTCAAATTATGTAAAAAAAAAAGTGAAAATGTGATATAATTGTGTGCACTTACAATACAAAAAAATTAGCCCTAGCAAAACAAAGGAATTTGCCATTGTATTCCAAAATTTACTGTCATTTTCACCATAGAATGCACAGTATATAATTTAAACACAGTATATAATTTGATTTGATATAAATTATATTGTAGTGGAATTGTTTGTGTGTTTTAAGAGAGTTGAAGTTGGAAAAACACCCTGAAGCCATGTGCAAACATAATGTCCCCTGTCGGAGCCACGGCCTGATAGCAAACATGTTCCAACCTGAATCTGACTCGGGTCATTTCCCAGTGCCATCCTCCCATCTTCTCTCTATCACCCCCCCCATAACATCAATGCAACTTATAACATCCAAGTGAAAGATATAACACCAACATGTCAGGAAAAGAAAAGAAAAAAAACAGAATCACTGTGTTGGAAAAGGATCACCCCCTCCTAAAAATGACTTGTAAACTCAATCAGTTGTAGCTAATCACCTTCTCAATGGCACACAAAGCCATTTGACTTTCAACTGTGATCAGCTGTGGTCATTTTGATTAGCTCATGAAATTTAGCATGAAAAGAGCTTTCCTGGAGCCTTTCAGTCCTTGGTAGTGCAACTGAAGCAAAGAATTTATGACAAAGAGTGGTCATTGTGTGCATGTGACAACAATATCACAAATTATCCACAAATGTGGCTTGTGTGGAAGGGTTGCAAGAAAAAAGCCATTCCTCAAGAAAAGCCACGTTCAGTCAGACTGAGCTTTGCCAAAGCACACACAACATCACAAATTCTCCACAAATGTGGCTTGTATGGGAGGGTTACAAGAAAAAAAACACCCCTCAAAAAATGCCACATGCAGTCACGACTGAGCTTTGCCAAAACACACCTTGAAGATTCTGAGGCCACATGGAAAAAGGTGTTATGATCAGATTAGACTAAAATTGAATTATTTGGCCTAACAATATGTCTGGCAGAAATCCAATACAGCTTACCATCCAAATAACAGCATTCCTACAGTAAAGCATGGAGGTGGTAATATCCTGTTATGGGGGTGTTTCTCTGCAGCAGGGACTGGAGCGCTTGTCAGGATAGAAGGAAAAATGGATGGGGCAAAATACCATCAAATTCTTGAGGAAAATCTGCTGCCCTCTGCCAGAAAGTTGTGGAAGAAGGTTTACCAAAGGTTTTTCCAACATGACAGTGACCCAAAGCACACAGCACACAGTGGTTGAAGGAGAAAAAGGTGAATGTCCTTGCATGGCCTAGTCAGAGCCCAGACTTAAATCCCATTGAAAATCTGTGGAATGACTTGAAGACTGAAGTTCACAAACGCTCACCATCAAACTTAACTGAACTTGAGCAGTTCTGCAAAGAAGAGTGGGCAAATATTGCAAAGTCTAGATGTGCAAAGTTAGTAGAGACAGAGACATATCCCAACTGGCTGTAATTAAAGCAAAAATGGTTCAACAAAATACTGACACGAGGGTGAACCTTTTTCCAACTTTTTTCAAATTTTGTTTATTTTTTTTAATTTTTTTCGAATGTGATGATGTTATATCTTTCACTTGGATGTTATAAGTTGCACTGAGTAAATACAGCTGGATAAAACAAAAA
>NW_015546049.1:834070-837603 GCF_001515605.1 Sinocyclocheilus anshuiensis | reverse complement strand
GCTCCAAACTGGATGAAAGAGCCAGGAGGAAACTGGTCAGAGAGGTTCCCAAGAGACCTACAGCAACTATGAAACAGTTGCAGGAATTTATGACAAAGAGTGGTTATTGTGTGCATGCGACAACAATATCACAAATGTGGCTTGTATGCAAGAAAAAAAAGAAAAAAGCCATTCCTCAAGAAAAGCCACGTTCAGTCAGACTGAGCTTTGCCAAAGCAGATTCTGAGGGAAGATTCTGAGGCAGATGAGACTAAAATTGAATTATTTGGCCTCAACACTAAACGATATGTCTGGTGGAAATCCAATACAGCTCATCATCCAAATAACACCATTCCTACAGTAAAGCATGGAGGTGGTAATATCCTGTTATGGGGGTGTTTCTTTGCAGCAGGGACTGGCGCACTTGTCAGGATAGAAGGAAAAATGGATGGGGCAAAATACCATCAAATTCTTGAGGAAAATCTGCTGCCCTCTGCCAGAAGAAGAAGGTAGAAGGTTTACCAAAGGTTTTTCCAACATGACAGTGACCCAAAGCACACAGCACACAGTGGAGAAAAAGGAAAAAGGTGAATGTCCTTGCATGGCCTAGTCAGAGCCCAGACTGAACTTGAGCAGTTCTGCAAAGAAGAGTGGGCAAATATTGCAAAGTCTAGATGTGCAAAGTTAGTAGAGATAGAGACATATCCCAACAGACTAAAGGCTGTAATTAAAGTAAAATGTGGTTCAACAAAATACTGACACAAGGGTGTGATCCTTTTTCAACTCAGTGATTCTTTTTTTTTCTGACATGTTAGTGTTATATCTTTTATATCTCACTTGGATGTTATAAATACCGTAAGTAAATACAGCTGGATAAAATAAAAACTGTGTTCATCTTCATTTCAGGCTGCAAAGCAACAAAATCTGATTATTGTAAAGGGGGGTGATTCTTTTCTATACCCACTGCACATAAACTAGACAAGGGTGGGTGGAGGGTTGGGATTCTTTTCTATACTGTATTTTGGAGTGTAGTGATCTCCATTGAGATATTCTGCTCAACTAAAAGCATCATACAGCCAGTCTGTGTTCTTCATGAGGCTGCTTGTGCTATTGGCTTCTACTAAATCTCAGTGACAATCTGTAATAAATCCAAACATAAATCTTGCTTGTAATTAATTTAGTATGAATTAGTATTTATACATAGAAAAAACGTGAACATAATTGTAAAAATTGTTGAAGTTATTTTTAGGAATTTTACTATTTTAGCTTTTGAGAGACGTTTCTTAAAGGTTTTGCCAATTTTCATAATGTAGAGAGTGTGTTAACGTATATGGTAAATGTAATGAATCAGGAAAGATGAGGTAAAATAAACCCTGCATATAAATTGACATTCTATTAATATGTGTTTATGTGAGAGTGCAATAATTCTGATGAAATGTGAAACAAAATTTTTCAACTGAGAACAATCATGATTATAATTTTTAAACAAAATAAAATGATTGCCAGTTATCATGCAGCCCTAACTCATAACAAGTTATTAATTTTTCCTTAAAAATTAGTTTAGTTTACTGAGTTTTACTGAGTTTTGCCTAATATAAAGTGGTAACTGCATTGTTACTTTAAAGAGATATTTCTACATGATTTAACCCATATAAAGTAGTGTTGGTGGTATAAATTGTATTTAGGTTGATTCTGTGATGTTGAACCAAGTAAAAGCAGTTAATTTTGATGTTACCGTTTTTATGTTACCTGTTTTTTAGTGTAGTATCTATTCTTTGGCACTGACATTTGGGGTTGTAATGGCAGATACAGAGCTAATGTGACTTCATTCCTGATAACTAGGATAAGCAAATACTGGACAGAAGCGTATAATGTCAGTGATTGCCAAGGTAAAAGCTCATGCTTCATTCAGTATGTGCGGAGGGTCTTCTTGGGCACTATAGATTAGAGTTGTAGGACAATTTTATTCATGTTTTATGCAATCAAGCTGATCTAATGAGACTGTAATTTTTTTTACTAGGATCTTTTTTGGGGCTTGGCACTTTAAACATCTCCCACCTTTGTTGCCGAAGGCAAAGATGCTCTGTGATATGCTCCCCTTAAGTGGCTCCTCTAATGAACTAATGATCTAATGAATAGAACTCTATTAATGTATAGCATTAGTTCCCCTTCAGGAACTCGAGCTGCGTCGAAATGCTACAGGAACGCCCCCAGCGTGACCACGCTCTGAATTACATGTGTAGGGATTTCTAGTACATGAACGGACACTGCTATGCTCCTATCAGCCATCAGGAGGTTTGCTAATCATCCCAGCACATGACTCCAATATTCTGGGTCGACTTCCTGCCAGTCGTGTCGTCATCTACTCAGAGGAGTGATTAAAGATTGATCCAATCAAGAGACAACAAAGCTTTCTTTGTATCAAGGACTGAAAAGGTTCGTTCGAACGCCCCCAGCGTGACCATGCTCTGAATCACATGTGTAATCAGTCCAATGGAAGGGCGAGACGTCATAGGCAGGTGACGTAGCGACCAGGAAGCTATAAAAGCATGTGAGGTGGAACCGGCGTCAGATTTTCTGTCATTCAGCGAAGCGCTCTGTGTTGTGTCTGTCAGATCTCTGTTGTGAGTCTTATTTGGTGTTGTCTGTCAAAAGAAAGAAACAATGCCCAAGGCCACAGAGAAAACTAAAAATAAGGGCGAAAGTGAGCAGCGTTTCAGGCTGCGTGTTCCTCCCTGCCCTCGTTACATCACGAGTGGGGATACACACAGTCTGTGCGTTGTTTGCTTGGGGGTGAAGCATGCGGCGTCGGCTCTCGAGGGGGCCGACTGCCCTTATTGTGAGCAAATGTCACTGCGCTCGCTTCGCTCCCGGAAGGCAATCTTCGAGGAGGGAGCCTTCGCCAGCGTTCCTCACAGTGCTGGTCCCGCTTCAGCCGAGGCTGAGCGGCGGCTGCATTCGTGGGGTTCGCAATTGGATTTGGCGGAGGGAATGGAGACGGGCGTGTTGTTCCCCTTCAGGAACTCGAGCTGCGTCCGAAGACACTACGGGAACGCCCCCAGCGTGACCGTGCTCTGAATCCCATGTGTAATCAGTTCAATGGAAGGGCGAGATGTCATAGGCGGGTGACGTAGCGACCAGGAAGCTATAAAGGCACATGAGGTGGAACCGGCTTCAGCTTTCTGTCATTCAGCGAAGTGCTCTGTGTTGTGTCAGTCAAATCACTGTTGTGAGTCTTATTTGGTGTTGTCCGTCAAAAGAAAGAAACAATGTCCAAGGCCACAGAGAAAACTAAAAATAAGGGCGAAAGTGAGCAGCGTTTCAGGCTGCGTGTTCCTCCCTGCCCTCGTTACATCACGAGTGGGGATACACACAGTCTGTGCGTTGTTTGCTTGGGGGTGAAGCATGCGGCGTCGGCTCTCGAGGGGGCCGACTGCCCTTATTGTGAGCAAATGTCACTGCGCTCGCTTCGCTCCCGGAAGGCAATCTTCGAGGAGGGAGCCTTCGCCAGCGTTCCTCACAGTGCTGGTCCCGCTTCAGCCGAGGCTGAGCGG
>NW_015546049.1:830780-833215 GCF_001515605.1 Sinocyclocheilus anshuiensis | reverse complement strand
CTGACCGCATTGCGAGCGGCATCCCCTGCGTACGCTTTGCTCCTGGAAGGCTATCTTCGAGGAGGGAGCCTTCGCCAGCGTTCCTCACAGTGCTGGTCCCGCTTCAGCCGAGGCTGAGCGGCGGCTGCATTCGTGGGGTTCGCAATTGGATTTGGCAGAGGGAATGGAGACGGGTGAGCCCCTATCTCCTTCCTCACCCGCCAGATCAGGTGCCCGCTCTCTGGGATCGGAAGCCCGCACTGCGGTTTCTTCCCCCCGGGGAACGGGCTCAACGCTCCACCTATCTTCCTCCGAGGAGGTTGATGTGGAGAGCGTCGATGAGGATTCGCCCCCTCACTCAGCACACTATGAGGATTTGGTGGAGGTGGTTATTCGTGCCGTAGCTAAGTTAAATATCGATTGGCCGGCCGAAAAACAAGCTGAACCACAGAAAAGTAAGATAGATGAACGCTTTCTGCGGAGTAAGCTTCCACCTCCGCGCCGGAGCCTACCGTTCTTCCCCGATCTCCACACCGAGGTGTCGAAATCGTGGGCTAGACCATATTCATCTCGTCTATTTACCCCCGCTTCCTCTCATTATGCAAACGTGGCGGGGGTTAGTGACGACGGTTATAAGGCGATGCCCCGGGCGGAACAGACGCTCGCGAGCTATCTGTCCCCTGGCGCGGCATCATCCTTAAAGGCTCCGGCATTGCCCTCCAGGCCGTTATGCACAACATCTAGCATGGTGGGGAAGGGGTATACGGCAGCAGGTCAGGCTGGTGCGTGTCTGCACACCATGGCGGTGTTACAGGCATACCAAGCCGACCTGCTAAAGGAACTAGATGAAGTGAGGAAGTAAAATCGAACGATATAGCAGAGCTTCGCAGGACCGCTGACCTATCTCTCCGCGCCACCAAAGAGACCGCCCGTGCCATTGGGCGGTCTATGGCAGCTTTAGTGGCAGCAGAGAGACATTTGTGGTTGACCCTGTCAGATATTAAAGAAAAGGACAGGGTCTTCCTTCCTCACCAGGAGGCCCGTAAACAGGCAGCGGCGTTCCAGCGGTTCCTCCCTCGCCGTTCTCTAGCTCCGGCGGCTGCTGGGCGGGAGCAGCCCTCACCGTTTACCCCCTCCTCCTCATACCGTGAGCAGCAAAAGCAGAGCGTTGCTTCTCGTGCTCCCCCGCAAGCGGCGCTCTAGGTCGAGGGCTTCGCAGTCGAAGCCCGATCTGAGGGTCATGCTTCAAAGGAAGTCCTCGGCCAAAAGGCCCTGACATGAGAAGCTCAAGGCCTCTGAGGGCGGCCCCTACTGGGGAAGAGCAGGGTGCACCGCAGTATACGGTGTCCATCTCTCCTCAGTGCCCTCGGGAGATCTTTCTGCCAACACTGCCATCAACGGTGCTTCAGGGCGCAGCGGTCTCCAGCTGTCTCGCTACCCCTTCGGGGGTCTCCAGAGCAGCTAGTTCGGCCGTCTCCTGCCGGTCCTCCGCTTCAGGGCACAGAATTAGCAGCCACAAGTACACCGGAGGCCAGTCTCGAGAGACTGGTTCCCTTAGTAGACTATTTAGCATCGTGGAACCTACTGCCAAATGTGTCTCGTTGGGTCCTGCACACTGTAGAGAAAGGCTATCGCATTCAGTTCGGCACACCTCCGCCACTGTTCAACAGGGTCTTTCCCACACTCGTGGGCCCAGGGCAGGCTCTGGTATTAGAACAGGAAGTCAACACTCTCTTGAGGAAGGAGGCCATCGAGGTGGTCCCTCCTCACAACAGGGAGTCCAGGTTCTACAGCCGGTACTTCATTGTTCCAAAGAAGGATGGGGGGCTGCGTCCCATTTTAGATCTACGTCAGTTGAATCGCTCAGTCATGAGACTGAAGTTCAGAATGCTCACCATCAAGCAAGTTGTGTCTCAGATCAGATCCGAGGACTGGTTTGTTACAATAGATCTAAAAGACACGTACTTTCATGTCTCCATCCTTCCCACTCACAGGAATTTCCTGAGGTTTGCTTTCAGGGGCGAAGCTTACCAATATCGAGTTCTTACTTTCGGCCTAGCACTCTCACCCTGTACTTTTACGAAGTGTGTGGATGCTGCACTGGCTCCACTGCGACTCCAGGGCATCCGCATACTAAATTCCTAGCCAATGGGGGTCAAGGCTCACTCGACCGGAGGTATGGCGTCCTCCAAGGCCTTCTTAGCAGGTGTGTCTATGCAGGACATATGCAACGCAGCAGGATGGTCCACGCCCCTCACTTTCGTCAGATTCTATGGCCTAGATATGCGAGCCACTCCCGGCTCTTCTGTTCTCTCATCTTAGCTGTGCTCTTCCACAATAGACAGGGATTTGTAAGTCTGGCGGCGTGGGCATTCCCGTTCCCATAGCGTTTCGACGCAGCTTGAGTTCCTGAAGGGGAACGTCTCCAGGTTACATATGTAACCATGGTTCCCCAA
>NW_015546049.1:828799-830682 GCF_001515605.1 Sinocyclocheilus anshuiensis | reverse complement strand
CAGCTTTTCGCTTGCCCTTCCATTGGACTGATTACACATGTGATTCAGAGCGTGGTCACGCTGGGGGCGTTCCCGTAGCGTTTCGACGCAGCGTCTTGTTCCTTTCGGGGAACCATGGTTACATATGTAACCTGGAGACGTTTTCTTCTCAAGTGTAAATCTAGCTAGTATGAGACTATCATTATACACAGTTTATAAAGTGAGAGAATTTCCTCTTCCTGTATGGTAAATGTCAAATTCTGAGCCTCATAAGATAATCACGTGTATTGAATAGGCCTGTCAAAATTATACAGGTGGTTAAATGTTTAACACATTTATTTATTTATTTATTTATTTATTTATTTATTTATTTATTTTAAAGCTCTTAAGGCATTTATTCAATATGACATGGGCCAAAATAACTGACCCTCCTTTATACATAGTCTCTTATATGCATTGCACACATACATTTGCAAGTGTTATTCACCTAAAATCGCTGAAACCAATTGCCAAACACTTTTTTTTCCTGAAAAAGTAACTGAATGCACTAACATGTTAATTAAAGGGAAGTTAAAAAAAGTTATGAGATTAATTCTGATTAAATGTGTTAATTGTTTGACATCCATGTAGTATTGCTGCATATTATTGTCTTGTGTGTAGTCTGAAGAAGGAGTCAAAGGGTGTATTCACACCAGGAAAGTCCGCTAGTTCACTTGCTTTGGTCCGGACCAAATACAATGTTGATTTTGTAAACAAAACCACACGTGAGCTAAGGTCATCCATTCATTGGGCAGAAATTCTCAAGCAGGGAAAAGCAGGAAGTTCAAAAACAGACTAATCATGGAGATCTTTCGTAGCGCAATTTTTATTCTTTTACTGGTTTGGTGTTATCAGCTACTAATGCAATATGAGGAAACTTTTGAGCATCATATGAGACAATGTCATCTATACAATATTGTAATTAGGATTTTGTGAAGAAAAAGATGTGCTGCAAGACGGTTCCGGCGGAGAGAGCATGCTCTTATGTGTGCCTACTATGGCATGCTGACAGTGGCACTGCGCAGAAGACGGATTAGGTATAAAGTTTAGGTGTTAGGCATAACACAACACTTTCCCATAATGCACCTTCGACTATGGGAGGCTGTTAACATTACAAAAAGGCGCAGTGCTTTCTGCAATTGGGTCGGATCGAGGTCGGGTCATGTTCACACCTTAAATGAACCATACCAGAGTTCGTTTGGAACCAGACGGAGATCACCTCTTCAGCTGGGTCTCGGAACAGTTGTTTGGTCCGCACCCGAGTGCGCCAGTGCTCGGAGCTCCTTGTCGCCGCGTAACGCTAGCGACAGATCCCTCACTGGCTGGGGTGCGGTCATGAGAGGCCACCCTGCCCGCGGTCTGTGGAGCGATCGCCATCTCACCTGGCACATCAACTGCCTGGAGATGCTGGCCGTATTTCGAGCTTTGAAGCACTTCCTCCCGGACCTAAGAGATCGCCATGTGCTAGTGTGCACCGACAACATAGCGGTGGTCTCTTATATCAACCACCAAGGAGGTCTGTGTTCGTGCCCCTTGTACAAGCTGGCGCACCAGATCCTTGTGTGGTCCCAGGGCAAAATCCTTTCATTGAGAGCAGAACATATTCCTGGGCATCTGAATATAGAGCAGACATCCTGTTGAGGCAGGGGCAGAGGCCCGGGGAATGGAGGCTTCACCCCAAGGTGGTGAAGCAGATATGGAGAATTTTTGGCCAGGCTCAGGTGAACCTGTTTGCGACTCGAGAGACATCGCACTGTCCCCTCTGGTTCTCTCTGACTCATCCAGCTCCACTGGGGCTGGATGCTATGGTACAGACTTGGCCGAGGCTTCGTCTGTATGCCTTTCCCCCGATCGCTCTGCTCCCG
>NW_015546049.1:814936-828496 GCF_001515605.1 Sinocyclocheilus anshuiensis | reverse complement strand
GACCTGGCTGTGGTGCTAGAAGCTCTTTGTAAGTCTCCATTCGAGCCTATCGAAGAAATTTCTGATCGCTATCTGACAATTTAGACTGTCCTTCTTCTGGCTATTGCTTCTCTAAAAAGAGTTGGGGACCTTCAGGCCCTCTCAGTGGCCCCTTCTTATTTAGACTTTGCACCCGGTAAGGCCAAAGTGTTTCTCTACCCTCGAGCAGGGTATGTCCCTAAGGTTCCCTCTGTTACACCACAGCCTATCATACTACAGGCCTTTTGTCCTCCTCCCCCTGGGTCTCGGAACAGTTGTTTGGTCCGCACCCGAGTGCGATTGCTGTATTCACACCTGCCCAAAAGATCCGCACCAAGGGGTGAAACGAACTTGAGTTTGATTTAATTGAACCAAACAAGACAGGTGTGAATACACCCTAAAATCAAACTTATCTGGATCTGGGCTTCAAGCTAGCAATGACACATACTGTATATCTTATACGATTTTATACAAAAAAATAACTTATTTTAATTCATTTAAATAGTTTCTTAAGTTGAAGTTAAAGTACTACAATAACTACAACCAAATAAACTTAAAAAAAAAAAAACTACACAGACATGTTAAGAAAATGACTAAAACTTTAAATAAATTTTAAATAAAAACAGAAAATATAAAAATAAAGCCTAATTCAAAATATAAACAAAAACTATATTACTATATCAGTGATACTAAACTAAACACTTTCAAAAAGTTGTTTCTGTTTTGAAGCTACATAGTTTTCCTCTATTATGACTGTCATTATGCTTCTACAGCTCTATTTTGGATTAATTACGTGTTTATAATTGTCAATTTCTATTCTGCAGGTGACTGGGATTGTCATTCTCTGGACCCCACTGTGTGGCATGTAAGTATTTTAATTTTATTTGAATCATATATTGCAGTCATGTATCAGTGGCAATGGGTACAATAGCAGAAACAGCAGTTGTTTGATTACAACGTTTCTGTAGCTGAACTCTAACTGATTTGTATATTCACATGTACATGTCATGTCAGTATGAGTGTTCAGCATTAATGGGACAAAAAAAAAAAGCATTGTTCGGTTCCCGACAGCATCCAGTGAGCTGGCAGCCATCCAAAGAGGGAGATCATTTGATTGGCCGCATCACTCTAAGTAAGCACTCCACCATGCCACGAGAAGCTGGTTCCCTACTGGGTCTGAAGGTGAGCTTGTCAATGACAGTTTACACTAGCAAATCACATTTTTCTCCTTATCTTGCACTTGCACTACACTAAAGGTGTGGTCACATTTACGGTTGCTTATTAAAATTTCCCCACCAAAATAAAGAGGGACCAGATGCGACAAAATACAGTTAATAATATGGGAATAATGATGACAAAATAAACATCCAAAGCTATTCTGCCAGCTAGCAAACAAACTAGCCCTAAATAACGGCTTTCCATACAGCTTTTTAATGGATCATTTTATTAAATTGAAGTGTAGTATTATACAAAACTGGCTGAGTAGACACCGCCAGAATGAGCGCATCGTCTATTGTGGATTTTCGGTTTTGCTTTATTGATAAGTTATGGATCGCCACACACACACAGAGGTCACTGCTGAACAAAGAGGCTTGCTTTTGGTCTGTGACAAATATGAACCCACAGTCAGGTGAAATTCTTCATTGCACAGATTACTGTTAAAATGACTGGATTTCGCCTTTTTGCTGAGCAGTACTAAATATGACTGCACCTTAAAAGATCCACTAGCTGCTAATTTGAGCTTTGCCTTTTTTCTTGTCATTATTGGTTTGTTACGATATATAAAGGTAAATACAATCAGAGTTATTATAGTAAACTAAAACAAAAAACATTTAAAAAGAACTTGCAGTACATTCAAATTATGCATTTTATCAGTGTGTGTTTGTTCTCTTATAATTGAACCTATAACCTTAGTGTTGCTTGTGCCATGCTCTACAAAATGTTTGTGTAAAGATGCTGAAGAGCAGTACTTAGTTTGTTATTGCAGATTGTGAGTAAACATGGTTATGTTATCGTGCTCATTCATATACTGTAGGCCATAGGAGAACTGGTCCCCTGACTGAGCCTGGTTTCTCCCAAAGTTTTTTTCTCCATTTCTGTCGCCTTCTGGCTTGTTTAGTTGGGTTTTAAAAAACACTTAAAATTCAGTAATACCATTGACTTGACAGCACTGACGCTATCAGATGAGAGCAAAACTTAAACTGACTCGAGCTGAATAATGGCACTGCTGTTAGAGCTGCTTATCGCTGAATTGAAATTGTTTTATAATGAATGAGCTTTTCACAGTTATTGAATTGATCTGAATCAACACTGAACTGACTGGAGCTGAGTAATGATACTATTGTCTTGTTAGAGCTGCTTTCTAGCAGAATTTTGGATTTGCCTCATTTTTGAAGTTTGCATCATTGAAGAAGCTTAATTGCATGTGTCCAGTGCAAGCACTGGACACATACATCCACAGAGCTGCCCTGTGGAGTAGGGCGGACCAACTGCTTGTATGCTATGGTCCCCCTAATAGGGGTCTCCCTGCTACAAAGCAGACCCTCAGTCGGTGGATAGTTGATGCCATTACTATTGCCTATGAGTCCTCTGATCTCCCCTAGCCAATGGGGGTCAAGGCTCACTCGACCGGAGGTATGGCGTCCTCCAAGGCCTTCTTAGCAGGTGTGTCTATGCAGGACATATGCAACGCAGCAGGATGGTCCACGCCCCTCACATTCGTCAGATTCTATGGCCTAGATATGCGAGCCATAGAATCTGACGAATGTGAGGTGAAATTGTTTTATAATGAATGAGCTTTTCACAGTTATTGAATTGATCTGAATCAACACTGAACTGACTGGAGCTGAGTAATGATACTATTGTCTTGTTAGAGCTGCTTTCTAGCAGAATTTTGGATTTGCCTCATTTTTGAAGTTTGCATCATTGATTCTGTTACGTTCCTGTTTAATACTGTAAAGCTGCTTTCTGTTGTATAAAGTGCTATAAAATAAAGGTGACTTGACTTGATTTGACTCATCTGTCCTGTCCAGGTGGTTGGTGGGAAAATGACAGAGTCAGGGAGATTGGGGGCCTTTATCACCAAAGTAAAGAAAGGAAGTTTGGCTGACATTGTAGGCCATTTACGAGCAGGTAATAATTATTTAATTTTGACGAACTAATTTTGTAAGAAAATTGCAGTATTTAAAATGTTTCTTTTTTTTTATGGATGTCTTCTGCTAGATCTCCATTGATATTTTTGGTTGGATATCTACGTGTAATTTTTCACAGCTCATTATTCAGTCAGTCTGTCTATGTAGGACACCACCAAGTGCTAAATGGTTTCTTTTTTTGATTTCAGGCGATGAGGTGTTGCAGTGGAATGGAAAGGCGTTGCCTGGAGCAACTAAAAAGGAAGTGTACAATATTATTCTGGAGTCCCAATTAGCACCTCAAGTGGAAATAGTTGTTTCTAGACCAATTGGGTAAGCTAAACAAACCACACAAAATGAGCAGCTAGTTTGGCAATGAAAAATAGAGAACAAACCTTTGGATATATAAGTGACTCCATTGATTTTCCTTCCTGCTGCATGTTAAAGATGTATTCAACGAATTCTGTCCAAAAACTTCTTGAAAAAGGACTATAGAGCATATCAGTAAGTAAAGTAGTATCTGAGAGTGTTCTTCTTCCCAGTGTCCCCATTGTCACCCTACATGCTCCAGACCCTCCTCTCACCATTAAAATGGTTCAGCCAGTGCATTAGAGCGGTCCTTCGGTTCCCTTTTCTTTCCTGTGTCTGGACAGTTTTGCCATGAAATCTCAAGAGAGAATGTGCAGTCAAGTTAGTGTGTATGTGTGTGGAAAAACTGAGAGAGAGAGAAGCTAATGATCTGTCAACTGACATTCTTTTCTCCTGTGTTTCAATTCTCTGTTTTCTACAGAGATACACCAAGACTTCCAGGGACATCACATCCTCCTTTAGAATCAAGTAGGTTTTGTGACTTCAGTTTAAAAAGATAGTTCAGTGATAGTTCAGATAGTTAGTTCAGTGACAATTCTGTCATCATTTACTCACACTCGTGTCATTTCAAACCTGTATGACTTTCTTTCTTACGTGGAGCACAAAAGGAGAAATTTAGAGGAATGTCCAAGCTGCTTTTTTTCCCATGTGGTTAAAATGGATCGAAGAGAGTCACAATTGACTTTCATTGGTTGACACAAGGGCAATGTTAATAACATAAACAAAAATACTTGTGAAAATAATGAAGGTTTGTTGGCCAACACACTGACAATGACTAATAAAGCAGTAAGAATTTACACATTTTATTCAAAAAGTGTACTCATTATAATGTTCAGGTTTTCTTAACTGGTTTTCTTTCACTGTTTTTGGTAAATGTTGATTTATGTTTAAATGAATACTGTTTGGTTTTTTATTTTTATTTTTTTCATTTTTGCACTCGCCAACTAAATAGTATTTTCATAGAGTAAAAATGTAATTTTAGTAAGTGGAAAACTGACTATGATTAATGAATATGAATATGAATATGACAAACACTATGACTAAAAATTCACTTCACCAATAAGTGTACAATACATCTGCATAGCTCCACACTTAACATGTCAACTTTTTGAACTTACAGCTGGTTCGAGTTCTATAGATGAATCCCAAAAGATGGACCGTCCATCCATTTCTGTAATGTCACCAACTAGTCCAGGGATGTTGAGAGACCTTCCTCTGGTACTGCCAGGCCAGTTGTCGGTAAGCATGGAGGGGGAAAAACACTTTGGAGAGAACATATTTAGACCTGTTTTCTCACCTGAAAAGGAAGTGGTGTGGTGACAAGGTTGACATATTTTATCATGTAAATAATGTATTGCCAACACCTTGAACACTTTGAGAAATTGTTATTTCTTTTTACCAAGGTGAAATTATGGTATGATAAAGTGGGCCATCAGCTTATTGTCAATGTCCTACAAGCACGAGAACTGCCCCCTCGACCAGACGGACGACCCAGAAATCCCTATGTCAAAATGTATTTTCTTCCTGATAGAAGGTAAAAAAAATTAAAATGTATTATAATTTACAGTCTAACTTTATGAATTTTCAAGCATTTTCAAGTGGTAATAGTTTGCATTCAAAACCATTCAAAAGTTTAGGGTCAGTAATGTTTTGAATTTTATTCAGCAATGATGCTTTAAAGGGGTCATCGGATGCTACATGCACTTTTACAAGTTGTTTGAACTGAAATGTGTGTTGGCAGTGTGTGTACACAACCACCCTATAATGATAAAAATCCACCCAGTGTTTTTTTTTTTAATCTACTAAAATCTTTACCCTTTTCTCAAATCGAGCCAATCTCAGATGCCTGTCTGTGTGACGTCACAAAAACAGGCCCCTCCCACGATAGTTTGATTGACAGTAGCGTTTCAGCACAGACTGGACTGCCATCTTACTGTTCTGTTGTTGGATGTAATAATGAACATAGCAGTCGTCATTTACTCCCGACATCTGAGTCGCTGAAGACGATGTGGATTACGTTTGTTTTTGAAAAGAATGCGCCCCGATCTACATAAACGCATCTATGTTCGTGCAAATCATTCGTGATCCAGCTTCGCCTACAGAAGAAGTGAGTATAAGGTATTTTAATGAATCTTTGCAAATCATCTTTCCTAATAATGTGCTAATTAGCAAGTTTCACGATGAATGCGTCTAAAGTAAACAGTCCCTCAGAGAGCGGCTCGGAAGAGAGGGGCGGGGGCAGCAGAGCTCATTAACATTTAAAGGAAAATGCTACAAAATGGCTTGCTCTGAAAAGAGCTGTTTTTGACAAGGTAAAAAAGGTGTTTTTACACTACCATTGAGAAATTTTAACCAAACTATGTATAAAGACATGAATATTGTTACAAATATTTCTGTGTCAAATAAATACTGTTGAACTTTCTATTCATCAAAGAATCGGTAAAAAATATTTATCCACAAAGCTGTTTTGCATTGATAAGAAGAAGAAATGTTTCTTGAGCATCAAATCAGCATTCATGAAGGATCGTGTGACACTGAAGACTCGATTAATGACTGCTGAAAAATCACTGCAGTCAATAAATAATGTAATCAATAAATTACATTTTACAATATATTCACATAGAAAACAGTTATTTTTAATAGTAATAGTATTTCACAACATTACTATTTTTTACTGTATTTTTGATTAAAAAAATACTGCCTTGGATAGCAGAAGAGACTTTTAAAAGCATTACCGAGTGTAAACTTTTGAATGGTAATGTAGATTGGTGGCCTCAGAGATTAGTGTTTTTTTTTTTACTATTTGGAATGTTTTTGCATGTTTTTTCTTTCTTTGATAAAATATTTGTCCATGCACTAGGTCTCTAATATAAAATCTGACTTGCATTTTCCATTTTGGGTATTGCTGAGTTTCTAAAATACATTCCTTGTCAATATTTGAATAATAAGCAGATGGAAATGGAATCTGCAGACTTTTTGTTGCATTTTGTGCTGATTTTTGGAAGAATTTTGCAAAATTTTGCAGACTATACATGCTCTTATAATCACATTATATTCTTCTAGTGACAAGAGCAAAAGAAGGACAAAAACAGTGAAGAAGAGTGCAGAGCCAAAGTGGAACCAGACGTTCCTGTATTCTCACGTCCACCGCAGAGACTTCAGAGAGCACATGCTGGAGATCACTGTTTGGGACCAGCCCAGAGTCCAAGAGGAAGAGAGTGAATTTCTGGGAAAGGTGTGTGTGCTTAAATTAGTATGTCTTGACAGTAAGATATCTGTGTATCTGTATTTAGGTTCAAAACAACACATAATATGTACTTGTGTTCTTGACTCCACTGGTATGCATAAGAATAGTCAGTTTTTCAAAGCACCTTCTGAAGTTTATTTTTTATAAATCCCAATTGGTAGGAACTTAGTATTATGCTCTTTGAAGTTCTTTTTGTTTGTATGCTAATTTATACATGCCCCTGGTGTGCAGTTGCTCTGAAGCAGACAAGTGTTGTTTCTCAGGTGTAATGTGTATCTGGTAGTTCTTTGGGTCCTTTATAGCCTCCAAATACTTATTCTTTCATGGTTAAAATCGTCCTTTTGTGGCTTTCTTTTTGACCAGATTCTGATAGAGCTGGAAACAGCTGTATTGGATGACCAGCCACACTGGTACAAATTGCAAACCCATGATGTGTTGTCCCTACCATTGCCTCAGCCGTCCCCCTGCCTCCCTCGCAGACATGTTCATGGAGACAGTCCTAGTAAAAAACTGCAAAGTAAGTATAAGTTGGTGTATGTGGGCTAGTAGTGTGTGTGTCACTGTAAAAAGTGAGGTTTTCAAGTAAATGACTTTACTGAATTTACAATGTCTTCAAATTTGGTTTTAGATTACTTAAAATCATTATTGTCACAATTACCTGATAAAGTAAGTTTTAGATGATTTCCTAAGTTGCAAGGTAAAATGAAGCAAATTGTTTCCTTTGTTTACAATTGTTTAAATTGGTCAGTATTATGTGCTTCAATTTATGTTTTCTATGAGAACTGTAAATGCCATTAAGAGCAAAGTGCCTGTTGTTCTAAATGTTTAACAGCGTCAAAAAAAAAAAAAAACTCATCTCATAAACAGTGATACAAAAACACTCATGAAACAGACATAATGTAGTGTTAAATATTAGTTTTTTTAATTCATACTTTTTGTCTTTTGATGAAAAGTCCTTTGGATTTAGTCAATATTTCATAATGTTAAATTAATTTTACTACTTTTAGATGATGAAATAAATGTAGCTTATGAGAATCAAATCACTTTATATATTAATTTAAATATATCAAAATTAGGGCTGAACGAGTTTGGAAAATAATCTAATTGCGATTTTTTTTTACCAATATTGCAATTGCGATTTAATATGCAATTATTTTTTAAAGCTCTTTTTGTTCTGAAACCCAACATTAAACTGATGCCTTGTTCTATTTATGACGTACTGACACAGTTAAAATGATTTGCAATGGTCGCTTTGTCGTGTCCAGTGTAGAGCTGTTGCGGCGCGACGCGACAACTGTAGCGTCCGGTATAGAAACGGTGAGTGGTGAGTGAAGCCGAGAGCAAGATATGCCTCGTTATATTTTCTGCATTTAGCTTTTGAATGACCAGCACCTGCCTGGGTCTGTGCGACTTAATCTATGGCTTTTCTTTCCCTTTCACAAACCGATCCATCTCCCATTTTAAGTTACGTCTTTTGGCTGTTTACTGTTTTATTTCTTTTCTTTTTGTGCTGATGGCCCGCGCTCGACTTGAAGCAGCGCTGCTTAGACCGATGGGTGTGTGACATCAAAGTACGGCGAGAAAAAGCATAAGGAGACGTCTGCTCTGTTATAGCTCTCGCAGTACTTTGATGTCATACACCGTTCGATCTTCAAGTCGAACACACCTCTTTACTCTCGCGTGGTGTGTGTGTGTGTGTGTGTGTGTGTGTGTGTGTGTGTCTCAGGATCTCATCGCATCATTGAAACGGATTATGATGATGGTATAACGGTAGTGTCCTCAGGTGGGTGGGGGCAATGATTCTGCTGTTTGAAGAGTAGAAACCCAACACAGGGTGAGAGAGAAAGTTAATGTCACCTATTATTCCTGTAGATGTGTACTGAAGTGTTACACTTTTTTTAAACTGTTCCTCCAAGTCTTTTAGTTGTATACGAGCCCATTAGTTCAAATACAAATGAATTTTCTTCTTAATTGGCACAAAGTTGAAAGCATAAGATCAAACTGCTGTGTATGATTAGAATAGAATAACAGATTAAAAAAGAAGGTTGTGTTAGTTCGTGAAAAACAGAATACAATCTTTCTCCCCCTGTGCTGGGCTGTAAAGTGTTAAACTGAACCACAGAAACACACAAATTCTCTGCATGGACACTGGAGGAATCACTCCACAATCACGCTCTATTAAAAAAAAAAACACACTTTTTTCACCTTCATAAGACCTGTTTAATTTTGTTGTCAAGCTGCAGTAGCTAGAGGTTATAAAGCGGCCGTGTATTACAGTGTATTACAGCATGTAACAGGATTAATATGGGTCTTATGACAATGGATGTTACCTCTGTTGCATGTCTGTAGAAAAGCTTGCTGTAGAATTTAGAGTGTAAATGACGAATACGCTGTGGCTGATATTTTGAATCTTAAGTTGTTGTTTTATATATATATATATATGTACTATATATATAATATTCCATGATTGAACATAAGAGTACTGCAAGTTGCCAGACCTGCAGTAAACATGTTATATTGTTCTTAAACTCTACATTTATCTTGGATATCCAAGATAAAATCCAAGGATTGTTGTCTGGACCAGGGGTTTTTAAACCTGTCCTGGAGGGCCCCCAGCCCTGCACGTTTTGTATGTCTCCCTTACCAGGCACACCTAGTTCAGGTCTTGCAGTCCTTACTAATGAGCTGATGAGTTGAATTAGGTGTGTTAGATGAAAGAGACATACAAAATGTGCAGGGCTGGGAGTCCTCCAGGGCAGGTTTGAAAACCCCTGGTCTGACATTTTGTTATAGAGTGTTAGGATTGAGTTACACCAAGATTATTTTTTCATAGTTAATGTCAATATTGAGAACTTGATAATGTGACATCTGTTGACATTTACATTATTTTCCACATAAAAGAACTGACTTAAATCTTGGGATTCATTTAGGATTCATTTGAACTTTGGGGGGTTGTGGGCATTATTTGAGTGCTTTCCATTAATATTCTGTTTATTAATTTAGGAAAACTTGCACTTGTTCAGTCTTAGTGCTTTGATGAGCAATCATAAAACGTTTAGTGGATGCACGAGTCATGAATTCTCAGAAACCCCGTAGCGCTTAATGCTTAATTTAGGCACATTTAAAATTCCTTTCAACATTGATTGGGGGACATTTCACTTCCTTCCCAAATCTACTTTTTAATGTAACTGCAAGTTGAAAATGTAAAAGTCAGATTTCCTTTACAAAAAGTGTAAATTCCTGACTATTGCAAGTCAGTGTGCTTCTCCAGTTCTAAATTGTACTAAAATACATTCACTTCATAGATAATTTCATGAGTGAATTGTAGTGGAATGTGTACGTGTTTCAGTGAAAATGGTACATATGCTGTTTAGGTCTATTTAATGCTTTGTTTCACGCTGTGATTTAATGGAGGTTAAGGTTAGGCTAATTGAAGCTCTCATCTCTGTGGTTGTAACCAGCAAATCCTGGATCAGTTGTAGCATCATCTGTAGTTGTTTACAGTTGTATTCTAGGAAATTAATCTATAAAGTTGATACGGATAGCTTTTTGTGGTGTTATTTGCTTGACATGAGTAATGTTGTGAATCAAGCATTGGTGTATCTCTAATTTGTTTTTTTCTGGTTAATTGGTTTCTAATCACTATGTCAAGAAATACCACAAAAGAACAAAGAGAGAGAGAGAGAGAGAGAGAGAGAGAGAGAGAGAGAGAGAGAAGAGAATATGAGGTGGGAGGATAAGCTATGATACAGTGCTTTTCTGAGAGAATGGAATACTTAATATAACACTTAATACTTTTGCACTAAAGTTTTGCTAATAAACTCAAAGTTTTACGGGGGAAACGCAAAACTTTTGTGAGGGAATGCAAAGTTTCTCAGAAGAGTACTAATAAAGCCAATATGCTAGTAATATGCATGCTAATAAGCAACAAGTTAATAGTGAATAGTATTCCCTTATCTAAAATATGACCAAAATTTTTCCTCCCATATCATATTTTTACCATCACCATGTCCACTTAGAGGCTTTATACATTTCTATAGTCACGCCAGACTTGCCATCTTTTTTAGATACTTTCTTGTCTTTCCCAAAACTTATGCATCATGTACACTTAGGTTTGTTCTGCCAAGCGAATAAAATAAAAGTAAAATGTAAAAATGTGATTATGCATTTAAGGGGACGAAAACGGAGGAACCTTTGTAACAGTACAATCATATAATGCAGATTTTATTTTTATTTATTTATCTGCTTGTTTCTTTCTAGCATGTGTAGAGCAGTAGCAGTTGTGCTGACAATTCAGCACAATCCCTTGGCATGAATTGTTGTAGTAGTTTTAGAAATGTGAATGTGGGTGTGTTATTGTCACTCTCTGATGTCCTTGTATGTTTTTGACTGGAACAAATCCGTGACACAGAATGTACTTGTATTAAAGCAGCAGAGAGGAACTCCAGAGACAGGGAGAGGTCAAGCACGCTGACCGTACCTGAGAGACGTACCATGCAGCATCGCTCGCGGTCAGTATCGCCGCACAGAGAAGACCAATGTAGAGCCCGCTCACGACCTGCACACGTCCCTGTGCAGAGGTGAGCCACATCAACTGGATGCCAGCGCATATATTTAACAACCTAACTGACCAACAGAGCTGGGTAGTAACTGATTGCATGTAAACTGGATTATGTAATCAGATTCCAAACATTAAGTACTTGTAATTAGATTAAATTAAATACTCATAATCTCACATTATTGATTACATGATTACATATTATTCACACAATAGCAATAAATTATTAATAATTTATTGATTCTCTCTAATTCCCCTTTTTCATCTTTTAAATGTTCCTTTCTAAAATAGCTTACCACTTATATACATTCAGAAACTCTTCCAGTTTTGTGGACATTCACACAAAGACCAGTCACTCGTCTAGAGGCCTCTAGAGGAATCTCTTTCACCTAATATATTTATTTGAATTATTTATTTTTTTTAGTAAGTGTTTTATTTTGATTGTTATTATTTTAAATTGATTTATTTTTATTTTAAATTTTTTATGATGTAATTAAGCTTTATGATGTAATTGATGTAATTGATGTAATTAGCTTTTCATTAAACTCGTGAACACCCTGCATTTCCTTCATGAGCCCCAGTTTAGGAAACCTTGACATAATGTAATGTTTAGTGCACTTCATTATGTTAATAACAAGAAATGTATTATATTTTCTTTTTCTTTGCATTTTTATTTTTTTAAAAGATTATCCTATTTAAATCAATAGGATAAACTAGTCAGGTCAAAAGTAATCTAAAAGTAATCAAAAAGTAGTCTGATTATATTACCTAAAATGTGTAATGTACTAGATTATTTTACTAACTACATTTTTTGTCATGTAATTTGGAATCAGTAAAGGGTTTGTAACGGGGCTGACGAGACGTGAGACGTGTGGATCCATCTGCAGGCTTTATTAAAGAGACGTGGTAAACAGGCAGGGTCAAACAATGGCAAACAGGTATATGGCGGGCAAAACAAAAGAATAGTCCCAGGGCTAGCGTAGGTCACCGATCGGCAGACAGAATCACAGGGGCGAGACGAGAGGGAAAAATCCAGGAAAACAGGCAAAGATCAGAAACCGCGGAAACAGGCAAGGCAAGGCAAAACAAGGAAAACACAGAGATTCGGAATGGGGTACGGGCTAAACAATACTCAGCAGAGAAAGGTGGTTAGAGTGGGTGTTATATAGTGAGTGAGGTGATTAGAAACAGCTGTGTGCAATGAGTGCAATCAGTGCAGTGTGCAAATCGTGCAAAGAATGATGGGATATGTAGTCCGGGGTGCTATGCAACAGTTTGTGTAGTGCGAGAGTCAATGTAATGGAAAGGGTGACCTCTGGTGGTGAATAAACGGAAGTCCATGGACCGAATTCGTGACAGGGTTACACTTTTCAAGTAATCTACCCAGCTCTGCTGACCAGTCATAACAACGATTTGACATTGAACAATGCCTTTATTATTTAATTAGTATTATTGTATGTTATAATAATATGGAAACAGATGTTGACGTAAAATTATAATGAAAACATTTTAACTGTGTTCATGTGAATTCTCTTTCATACAAATACAGCTTTGAGCTCATTCATGCATACATTTCAATGCAAAGGTCATAATTACTTTCATAAGTGATATATTGTGTAAATGTAACGCTTGTGATATAGTTGTGTGAAGTGTCTTGCCCTCTAGACCAGTGTTTCCCAACCTTTTTTTAGTCGCGGCACCCTTTGGAAATTTTAACAAACTTGTGGCACCCTACATAATAAATTTTGTCACAATATTTGAATTTCTAACTTCGATATGATAATTTCAAAAGTATAGATATTCTATACAACATGAAAGAACTGCAGAATATAATGTCATACAGATATTTTTAATATTATTAAAAAAAAATTGTCCATCAATGGTGGCAATCAGTAAGCTAATTTCTAATGAAGAGACCAATTTATATAACAGATTTTAATGTAGGCTTTTATACATATGTAAACATTATTTAATTACCATTATAACTAGCAAATATAACTTACCATTATATCTCACAAATTTTTGCTCACTCAGTGTTTTTTAAATTTTACAGTGGGGTAATTTTGGTGCAGTAGCACGAGATAGCTTGATTTCAAACTTTGAATTGAATAAAAAATGACAAGTAAGCCGTCAGTAATAAAATAAAAACAAATAAAGAAATTAATAATGATAGCACAAATAAAAAATAACGGCAGGCGTTCGAATTAAATAAATTGCTTTTTAGTTTTTCAGGTAGG
>NW_015546049.1:781271-813361 GCF_001515605.1 Sinocyclocheilus anshuiensis | reverse complement strand
ACTTTGCTGTTCCGATGAGCATGAACGGTATACGAGTGGAGCGACTGAGCGGAGCGCACACATAGAGCGGGATAATACGCAGAGCGTCACACCACGTGAAAGTGAAACCTGAGCGGTGAACTCATTTTCGGCAGCCGAAATTTTGGTGCATCTCTAATTATTGGCGACATCAGAAATGGATATTATATAATAGATACTTTTTTGAACATTTTAGCAATTTAAAAATATTAAAAAGGATTTTTTACACGGCACCCCTGCTCTCGACAGACGGCACCCCGGTTGGGAAACACTGCTCTAGACGATGATTTATGTTTAATGTAAGACTCATCACCCTTCATCCTCTTATCAGGAGTCTGGATGAGATCCACAAAAACTGCCATCATTCCTACTCTCCCTCTTGCTACCATGACTCCCACCAGGAACATCGCTCTGGAGATTCTGACTATGAATATTCAGAGGACAGGTATTGCTATTTTAGTGCTCCAAATGCATATATAAAAATGCGTGTGTTTGTGGAAAGCACTGCAGCACTTTACATAATTGTGTGCTTTAGCTATATTGAAACTGTTTTTATTCACACCTGGATCTTTTTACTATTCATGATAAATAGCATCAGGAACGTTTGATGTTTTAGAAACAGAATTTGATGTGATTTTCATATTGTGTCAACAAAATGTTTTATGCTGTTGCTCTACTAAATACTAATACTACTAATATGACTAACAGTCATAGTTTTTAGTTCATTCCCATTAATAATAGTACAAATATTGCTAAATACATGTCTATCATTTTCTATACATATTCCGGTTTTTTTTTCTTTCTTTCTTTTTCCTCACCATCCTTTTACTTTTCTTTTATGTTTGGTTGTCAAACTGTCAATGTGTCACCATCACCATGGCAACCTTAGCGAGGTCCTGGAGATGAACAGATCAATCCGAGGTGGGAGTGCTGAGTGCCTGCATACAAACAGGTAAAAAAAAGAGCTGTGAATGAGCTGCCACTTTGAGTTACCTGTATCCCAGAATGCCTTGTTTTCTATGTTTCTTGACAATTTTAGAGCATACAAAACTTATGGCGATAAATATAATAGGAGAATTTAGACCAAGACTTTTTTATTTTGTGCCTGATTCAAGCATCTTTTGAGTTCATTTTCCTTTTAAGAATTTACATGAAATCTCTATTTACAGTCATTTTTTCATCCGTTGTCTATACCTGCCATGTTAAACAATTGAAAAGATTTTTTGTGTTTGCTTATGATTTTCTTTTCTTTCTTTTCTTTTTTTTTGCTCTTTTTGATGCCTGCTTGTTTGTGCTAATGTAATTAGGAAATTAGCTAGGCACTGTAACACACTTCCCCCAAAGATGCCCTTGTTAGTGAATGGTATACATAAAGAAATGTACAGGTAAGCTAGTTGAAATTGCCTGAGTATCATTGTTGTGCTTGAGCAGATTCCCATACTGTTAGTGAAAACTTTCAGACCCTTGCAGTAAATTTAAATGTTCCTCTGCTTAGTATGATTTGTGTGCTGTTTCAGTCATTACAGACATTGTTTCCCCTCCCTTTCTTTGTGTTGTATCTCTGTACTGTAGTTTACAATGTTTTCCCTTAAAAGCAATTGTGTTTGTAGTAATATAATATGCATATTATAATTGTCCACCAACCACCAGTCTGCAAAATTGCTGTTGCTTTGTTAATAAATGCATACTAATATTTTTAACCAAAATTCAGTATAATCAAATATCAATATATATTTAAGTAAAACACCACAGTTCAAGTGAGCAGAAGATGCAATATATCACAATTTGGAATAAATATACACTAAAGATAAAGAATCAAACTGTTATGTTATCATGGCCCAAATATCAATAAAATATTATATCACCAGGTCCCTGCTGATTCCAATCCTAGTGTTCAGTTTTTAGATTATAAGATACTTAATTATAAAGTTTGCATTGAGTGTATGCTTTAATCTGGTTTAAGATAAGCTTGGCATGAAAATTCAGTGACCACAAATGAGCTAAATTGGAGGAATTACTCTTATTAGCATTCATTAACATATATCAAACATCAAGTAATTAGTGAGGGTTTTGATGTCATTGGTCTATAAACAACATATATTGTTTCTCTAGACACAACTGAAGCATTTTTAGTAATATGCATTTATCTACATTTTGAAATAACAGAGTAATTTAAAATAACACATGCACTTGTTTTACACATTTCAAGTATTAACACATTAAACAATTTTTTCTCCTTACGCTTTCTCTCATCTAATCATCAGCAATATTAAAACTGCCAACAAGTATTAATTCTAAAATATTTAATTCACCCAATTCATTCAAACCGGCTGATTCATTCATGAAGGAAGTAAGTAACCACTGTCTTTATGAAAGGGTCATTGAATCATTGATTCACCCGATTTGTTCAAAAATGCTGAATCATTCATGAACGAAACACTGTGTGTTGCTGGAAGATTCAACTGTTCTGCTTTGTTTGGAACTAAAACTGTCAAAAACAGTCAAAATTAACATAGCTGTCTCTAAAAATGTTCTCTTAATATAATTGACTCGTTGTTTATTGAACTATTAAATAAGTAAATATATGACATTTGCAATCGTGTTGATATTCAGGCAAAATAGCACTTTTACGCGTGATATTGTTTAACTTTATTATGTTAGTATAAACACAGAAAACAATAGCTTACACATTCTGTCCTGTATTTAAGGGGGATTGGAGCTGCAACTCTTCAGTATGATATTCAGATTAATTGAATTTTACAGCTGCTATTTATGTCAGTAATATCACAGATATTATATCACAGATTCATTTTAGCATTTAATTCAGTCATCAGAGTCTTGAGACATACATAGCTGCAGACACACGTGTACACAACAGCATGACACCTTATGCTGTTTCTTATTTTCCTGTAAAGAACCCGAGAGTGTCCCTTATTGTCCTCTTCTGAAGTTGGCAACCCCAATCACAGAGATGGCTTCTAGATCTAGATATTAAACTGAGAGCATTAGTAATTTCCTTTCTTATGACGTTCACATATGTAAAGCCCCTCTCTTCTTTTGCTTCATTTTTTTAGTTGATTTTTACTTTCTTTTTATGTCTGTTATGCATGCTTTTGTTTATTTCTTTGTTTCTTCCCATGCTAAGCTCTACCCTCCCTGCATGCTTAAAGAACAAACCGTCCCGGCGAACAGAGAGGGATGGCGTTATCCCTCTTAGTGCCATTCCACAGCGTGTTCTCAGGTTCACAGATGAGGTCAGCTCTGGGTAAGGCGCCCGAAATCCAAACCAGATAACAATCAATAGCAAGTGAGAAGGAGCAGTGAGCAATTAAAATCTTGTGTGTTGTCCTGGAAAAGCCACAAGTATATATGCCTGAGAAATCAAAGCAGCAAACAACTATTACAATTATAATATGCCTTATCTGTATAATACTGATGGCACCCCCTCCCCTATTACTATGTTAATAGTCTGAGAATTAAAAAAAAAAAGTAATATAAAGTACACTGCAAAAAGTGGTTACTTTAAAGAGATATTTCTACATGATATTCTACATGACCCATATAAAGTAGTTTTGTTGGTATAAGTTAAGGTATTTAGGTTGATTCAGCGATATTATATAATATTTGTTACTTTAACCAGTTAATTTTGATGTAGCCATTTTTAGGTTACCATTTTTTTCCAGTGTAATATTTATGTTAGTAGAGGAAGAGAACAGAACATTTGCAAACGGTCCTATCTGTCTTTTTAAAATGAAACAATAAACCCTTTACACTCATTTTATGATTTTAAGGGTTTCAAGTGCAAGTACCTTCAAAACACACTGCAAAACGATTGATCTGTTCAGTGGCTAAAGGACACACTGACCCTACTGTTACTGTACCATGTTGGTTAATAATGTATATATTCATTATGATTAATACTGTACTTTCTTTCTTTCTTTCTTTCTTTCTTTCTTTCCTTCCTTCCTTCCTTCCTTCCTTCCTTCCGTCTTTCCTTCCAGTGATCTTCAGCCTTCATTAGACAGAATAAGAAGTGCCAGCACGACTTGTTTGAGACCAGAGTCAAACTTCCACTCACCAGAAAGAGAAAGGTATGTGAAAACAAAAGGAAATCAGTACCTACAAGTACACTATTCGTACTCCACAGCCAAACTGTGCCAGGATGTAGTGTCTATGCAACGTTTCAAAAGTGTGGTGTCAAACAGTTAAGACTGATGAAAGTTCAGATTTGCATTTTAAAATATATTACAATTGAAAACTAATACATACATTTATTTAATACACGAGTTTCATAAGTGTTTTCACCATCCTTTTCTGTAACTGTTTCAAAGAAACAAGTCAAAGAAGCACCACCTGGCCTTGAACTCCATAATGTCTTTCCATTTAGCTTCCTACATTCCTCCTTTTGTTTTTGTTTTTCCCACTCTGTTTGTTTTCTGGATTAGTCATTTTCCATCTCACAGGCATTCTGGCAATTTGGATAGGCCAAGCTGTCAGATAGCTAACAAGAAAACCATTGATGGCGGCAGGTGAGATCTCATCATAACCCTTTAAACATCTCTTTATCACTTATCTGTATTTGTTTTCTATGTCAATTTATTCTTATTCACTATTTTTACCTTTGTTTGTTATTGGTTTACCCATTTCAGATGTCTGAGTTTTTGTTATTTCATTACATATTATCTTTTTGCCCTTGCCCTTTTCTGCTATGGCTGTGTTTAGACTCCAGCCCACCTCTATCCTCAGGGGTGGCAGGAGGAGGAGAGAGCCTCCCCTCAGGCCCTTTGGCCAGACCAACTTAGGGGGTTCCTGCCCTAACTCCCCACGAGCTGACAGGTGCATGCTGGGAGCCCCTCACAGCTTGGCTGTACCTGTACCTGCTTTATTTTGCGAACTACTGCTTACTGTGATGTCCTAATCGTAAAAAGTCGACAATAAAAAATGACTAATTTCACCTCCAAATCTCAAATCTGCTTTCTTGTGCTTCTGTAATCACAGTACATAATGTAGTACAATTAAATACAATATTTTAATAACATTTTAAAATTGTTCATCTAATGCAAAGTAGTAATCAGTCCATTTTTCTACTTTCCTACAAAATCTCTCTCTTCCCAGAGAACTTCCGCATGGTGGACATTATTCCCCGGCAGGAACCACGTCATTAGGGCACAGGGGCAGACAGCTACCACAGCTCCCTGCAAAGAGCAGCAGTATAGAGCAAGGTAAGCAATTCATTCTCTCTCTCTCTCTCTTTCTAAATACTCACAAAATCAGATAGCAGTAATCTGGAATGCTGGTACCATCCAAATTCACACCCAAAACCCATCAATCTCCAGTGCCAGTTGCCTTTATAAATGCCATATAATATCATGGCTCCTGTATCCGTAGCCTTTTTTTCCATGTGGTCAACAAGTTGTTGATCTTTCTACCTTACTCCTTTCTGTCTCTTCTCATGCCATTTCTCATTCCTTCAACCCCATCTTAATGAAGACCATGTCAACAGTAAACCTGAGGAGAAACCTAACTCAGGTATCTCATTCCATTCTCTGCATTTTGCCCTAGAATTGATCACATGCTTGTCCAAAACTCCACAATATTTGGAACATATAGTAACTCAACCAAGTTGGTTATTTGCTTGTCAACCAGCCATTTTGTTCCAAAAACAGGCTGACCATCTTTAGATGGTTTGTTCTTGGTCAAAGATGATTTGCCTGCGTGAACCAACTAATGAACCGTTTGGACCTGTTAGAAACCAGTTACTATTGTTCCAAAATGTAGATGCTACAGGCAAAACCATGGTTGATTTTGTGATTTTGGGCTTTATTTGCTTCCATAACATGTCTTCTTTCAGACTAGTGGAAAGAAAACATCCAATATACATCTATATATACATTTAAGTGTTTATTTTATTATCTGTTTGCATTTGTAGATTTCAATTACAATACATCATCTTAAAAAAGCAGCATTTACATACATATTTGAATCTATATTCCTAAGGTTTTTACAAAGGGATTTGCTCATATAACATTCACTTGATTTATATAACATTTTATTCCTAAAAACATGATTTTTTTTTTTCTTTTCAGTATTTTCTGATTTATAGAAATCCAAAATCACTTTAATATGTCAACAAATTCAAACAGGAATTTTGTACCTGGCTTTATCCAGTGTGCAGATTTTCTATTCTGGAAAATATGCAAATATGCACATAATGCCCATTTACATATTTGAACTTTTAATAAAACTTGTAATAAAAAACAATTGTTCTGTAATCAGTCAACTGGAGAAGTATGTTGATAATCCATTTTTTTTATCCTATTCACCTGTAACTGTCACCCCCCATTTTTTTAAATAGGCATGAACGTGCATTATCCAAACTTAAATTATTGTAATTTATGAACACTTTGGAATACAGACCTAAGGTTGGTCTCTTTTTAAAGATTTTTCAAAAGTGGACTTTTTTCAAAACATTCAAGTATCAAAAAGTTATAGAAGTTTAAATGTTCTGTAAAGAAAATGCACTAATAATTTTATTATATTTTATATATAATAAATATTTTACAAAACAGGTTTTACTCTAAAATTGGTATAAAATTAAAGCCTTATGTCTCAGTAAGTTATGGTCAAAATTTGATGTTGATATACCGGGTGCCATCCAAACTCCATTGAATTTTTTAAATGCATTTTTTCTGTCAGAAATGTCTAGATTTCTCTGTCAGTATTACTTCTATTCAAAATAACCACCAAATATGGAATCCTGAGACTCAGACCTTTCCAATTATATTTTTTTTGTCAAGATTATAAAAAGGTTTGATTCTAAAAGACCGTAATGCATTTTGTAATATGACAGTTGACACCACCGCTAAGGGGGAGGAGACCACCAAAAGATTTTAAAGTACCATTTCCATGGTAACGCAATGTCTGATTTCAAAATGGTTTTCACAGGATGAATCTTGATGGTGAATTTAAAATTATATATAATTTATGCTGATTACTTAAAGATTTGATAGAGAAAAAGGACAACAAAAAAGAGCACCAAGCGTCCCACAGGCTTAACGGTGACAGTTAAGGGGTTGGATTTTCAAGCAGAGAAGACTTAACATTCATTTCCACCAAAAGTAACATTGCAGCAAAAAATACTGTTTGTTCACAGGCAGAGATGTCGACTGTTGTCCAAATGTTCTTATTTCATTTTTAATTAACACTGTTTTTGTGCTACTTTAAATGAGATTGCTTTGTCCCCTCTTCCATTTTTCTGCTTTTTTCCCCTTTCTGTCTTGATGCAGCTCTAGCAGTGGAAGAGCGGGCTCGTCAGTTGCAAATGAGAGTACATTCCCATCGGCCGGCCTCTTATGCCAGCTCTGGTCCCGACCCAGAGGCAGAGCTCAAAAACAGGAGAGATGTGAGTGTAAAACGGCTTTTTAGGCCTCCAACTCATGTGTCTGGCAGTGCTGTTATGTATGGCAGGTCGCTAATTCTTTTTTCATTGATGGTTTAGATGTATAAGGATCAGAGGAGTAGTTGTGATAACATGTCTGCAAGGTCATCAGACAGTGACATAAGCGATGCATCAGCCATCTCCCATGCCAGCAGTGCCTCACGACTGAGTGCCACCAGCTACATGTCCATTCAGTCTGAGAGACCACATGGGAGAATCAGGTTAGCCTATTAAGAAACACACGGGATCCAAATGTAACACTCCGCAAGTGTGATAAACTGTTTAAAAATAGGATAACTATAAATTGATAGTGGCCGTTAACTTTATTAAAAAATGCAACATAATACAAGGTCTAAAAAATGATAGTGTGATATTAAATATTAACGCTGATATTAACAACACAAGCTACACAAATCAGACATATAAACTTTTGTTTGTCTCTTTTTATTTTTAAATCAATATGATACAAGATTATCCTATTAAAGTCAATGTGATAAAAGTAATTAAAAAGTAGTTACCTTAAATTAACAATGTAATAGATGACTACAAGTTGTTTGTTTGTTTATTTATATATTTATTTGACAATTGGGGTTAAAAATTTGGATTGAATTTATACCCTACACACCCACTAGGTATATTCAGCCTAAGTCCGTGAAGATAAGACTTAGGTCAGAATTCACACATACTTAATATGTGTATAGGACATGACAGTAAACGTTTTTGTACTTTTTACTCTTTCTCTCTCTTTAGCGCTCTGCTATTTTTCCTTTCTCTGAAAAAAAAATCATATTCTGTTCCATCACCTCAAAATTACATCAATGTTCACTTGCAATGCTTATTTATCTCCCTCTACAACAATCATAATATTTCTCCCTAGTAAAAATTTTTCATTATTCTATACAAAGCAGCAATTATTCAATTCAGGTCACAAAAAACTTATGTGTGTCCTCAGGTTGTGATATTTCTTTTTTGTTATTAGTGGTGTGTTGACATTTGCATGCTCTTAACTGTCTGTCTTCTGCATGGCTTGTGACATTTTTATTTTCTGCATGATTTACTTTTCTTGCTATTACGGCTTGTGCTCTATTGCATGCATGCATATTGCATTGGGGGTCAAAGGTCGAAGTCGTTGGAGAGTTGTAAAGGAGATGAAAAGAAGGAGAGAAGGATTTCATGGGGGGTGAATGGAACAGACAACAGGAGGAGTCTGGGAAAGAGACGTTTCTCTGAGGAGCTTAAACGCAGGCGTCATACGGTGGCTGGAGATGTGAGGTAACAGGGACCAGCTCCCCCTGCCCAAGTCTTCACCTTAACCACCACCGAATAAACGTTTTTCCTTACCTTATTGTCTTACTTCTGCTGATAGCGCTGGTTATTTACATACACTTTCTGCATTGTTTTACCATCTAATTTGCTAAAAGAACTTTGCAAACAGCACATAGAAAATTACTCAACAAATCTTCTCATCTTGCTGGCCGGCAGACTACCGCAATCAATCATACTTCACTGGGACTGTGTGATCCCAGCAATCCAAATTCCGTTGTCGGCTCTTTAAAATGTAAAAAGCATGCTCAACCACACCGCACATCTGGACATGTGCCCAGTTCTTCTCCAACATTTGATCCTCATTTGATGAATTACTGCTGCCATGACCACTAGAAAATGTAGGCAAACATCTCTCTTAAATGAAATTCCATTTACCACCTGCATACCATGGTTGGTAATAGTGCAAACTTACTTTTGTGAACATGGCACATTCTATAATAAGACACATTTACATAGAAAGGAGGCAATGACAATGATAAGAAAAAAAATAGCATTCCTGGCCTAGAGCATGTCATTAACAATGCCAAGGTTATGGGTTTTATTCCCGTAGAGTGCATGAGTTGATAAATAAGTATACCTTGAATGCAATTATGTCACTTCAGATAAAAGCATATAATGAAAAAGATAAACTACATAAATGTAAATGTAAAATGAAAAAAAAAAATGTAATTGTTATATTAATTATTAAATTATTAATAATCCAGTACTCCTTGAAATGTTTTTAAAATTTTAAACTTTGACTTATTGAAAAAAAAATCATTACAATTATTTAATAAACACTTAACTTGTATTACACATTCTAAGTAACTATAATAGACATTGACAGACATTATTTAGTATATGCTCCTCCAGCTAAGTCTGGTTCTTCTTGAGGCTTTTCCCCCTCCACATCTTAAACATCTAAAATTTTAGTTTTTGTCCTTGCCACAGTTTAAGACATTATGATTTTCTTTAAAGATGCTACAAAATCACATAAATTGTGAATAGTTCTGTATACAAATAAAAAATTACTGTTCTTGACTATAGAGGCACTAGAAAAATGGTATGGCCAAAGTGGATAAGCAGAATCAATACATATCATAAACATATAACCAAATGCCTTAAATGGGTTAGAAAAACTTCACAATGATGGTAGGACTGTTTTGAGTTGGTATCTTTAATCGGACATTGTTTTTGGAATCACGAACATTCTATCGATTCTTTTCCTCTCTCTTTTCTGACATCTTTGGGCTTTACAAACCAATTATATCTTCAATGTTTCTGATCAATTTGAAGCCACACACCAAATATCAATTTGAATGAAGTCTGCTTGGTTCAAAGAAACATAGGTATTTGACGTGAAATCATTTTGGGAAGTTGCCTAGTGTGACAAACTTAACAACATTTAAAACTATTTTATAAAGCTAATTTTGTATGATTACAATGCATGCCATTTTTGATATATAAATTGACTATGAAATATTTGTTAACCTTTAAAATGAGCTTGTGAAGGCAAAATGTTGTTAAAAATAGTGAAGAAATTCTTCTCTGCTGTCTTAAAATTATCCTTTACACTACATGTAGTTTGAGAGGTTCATTGTGCATGCTGTTTGATTTTATTTGTTTGTATTTCTGCTTCATTTACATCCCACTCTCTGTGTCTGTGTAAATGTGTGTCCTGTGTATTGTATTGTGTGTATCAGAGCCCTCTTTGCATGCCTCACCTCATACATCCCATGCTTGAATACTGAGTCAGCACTGGATCCTCCCAAACCAACACCCCTGTCTGCTCACCCCTCTGTCACTACCCTCCAGCCTATGGAAGAGAGACCCGCCTCCTTACTTCCTATCCCCACCCTATGTCCAGCAGAGAGGGGGTTAGGGTGTGGAGATGATGGGGAGAGTGCAACTGGACAGTCCTGCAGTACCTTGAATCCGTCAGAGGGTGCAGACACACGGCAGCTCCTCCGAACCCCCAGGGGGCAGCAGAGGACATGGCTGCACTGTCAAAGTGTTCTGCTGTGTCATAATATAGACAGTTCGAACAAATAAACCATAAATGTTGCTGTTTAATTAACACAGTTCTGTTAACTCAAATGTAAATCTAGTTTTAAGAACCTCATTAAGCAAAATTACACTTTTGAATCTTTTAGTCACTGTGTTCCCTATCAAAAGCTACTCTTGATGCTGCGTTTCAATAATGCTGATGAGAACATTCTTTGTTCGACCGATTGTGAAGCACGTGTGCCAACACGCCAAGAATTTGCTTAAATAACCTCGGTGGGTGACGTCATTTGATTACGTGCACCTGCAGGTTATAAACAGACGTGAAACAGACATACCTTCAGGTTTTCTTGTCTTCAGAGACCGCATTGTGTGTGTGCATTGATTCCAGCGTTTCACCGTTGTTTCTTTGTTTAAAAAAAAAAAAAAAGTAGACCATGTCTAGTTCGTCAGTTAGTAGATGCTTGCCACCCTCTGTTCAAGTAATCCCTGACGACGATCCACATGGTTATTGCTTGGAGTGCCTCGGGGAAGAGCACGCAGCTTGTGCCCTCGAGGACGCTGAGTGTGAGCACTGCGAGTTGGAGTAAGCCATACTCCTCGCACAAATTTGTACCCATGACGTCGATTTCTTCCACTATCGTGGGTGCTAAGACGCAGGTGACAATGCCTCAAGGGGAAGAGACTTTTGCAGGCTATCTCTCCCCTGGGAGTTCATTGTCACTCAAGAAGCCAACTCTCCCCACCAAGCCTTGCAGATTAACATCCTCGCTGGTGGGGAAGGCATTTCAAGCAGCGGGTCAGGCTGGTGCTGCCCTGCACACCATGGCCGTTCTGCTGAAGGACCTGAGCACGGGCGGGAGCATTAGTGAGGAGGCGTTTTCAGAGCTGCGCTGAGCCACGGATCTGTCTCTTTGTGCGACCAAGCAGACAGCCCGTGCCACTGGCCGTTCTATGGCTGCTATGGTTGCCATATATAGACACCTGTGGCTCAACCTCACGGGCATCAAGGATAGGGACAAGGTGTACCTCCTTGATGCCCCTGCGTCTCCTTCCGGCCTATTTGGCGACTCCATGAATACGGTCGTCAGTAGGTTCCGGGAGACACGCAGAGGCTTTTGATAAGTTTCTCCAACACCGTGCTGAGGCGTCGGGGCTGTCGCTCACCTAGCCCCAACCCAGGCCGGTGGCGAGAGTCGCAGAAGGAGAGTGTGGCGAGCCGTGTGCTCCCTCGAAGGGACTGGGGAGCGGCTTGCCGCTCTCAGCAGCCAAGCAAGAAGCCGGATCTGAGGACGAACAGGGTCGAGCGCCTGGAACCGTGGGGAGGAGCGCAAAAAGTTCCAACAGAGAGTAGAGGCTCCTTCCTAGCACCCTCAGGGGGCCACTGTACAATCTCTGCCGCCACTGGTTTTTCAGGGAGCAGCAGCCTCCAGCGAAATGTTACGTGTTCAGTTGCCTCCTGCCACGTTTCGGGACGCCGGACATCTAACATCCCCCCAACAAAGTGAAGTGTCAAAACTAGTGCCCCTTTCAGAGAAACTGGCAGCGTGGAAGCTACTGCCAAATATCTCTCCATGGGTTGAAAGGACTGTAGGGAACGGCTACAGGATTCAGTTTGCATATTGTCCTCCGCGTTTCAATGGCGTGGTCTCCACTTCTGTGAAACCGGAACGAGTGCATTTGTTGACACAGGAATTGCAAGCTCTGCTGGACAAAGGGACCATAGAACGTGTTCCCCTGCCAGACAGAGAGTCAGGCTATTACAGTCGGTATTTTCTGGTTCCCAAGAAAGATGGGGGGTTGTGTCCAATTTTAGATCTTCGCGGGTTGAGCCGCTACCTCAGAACAAATTTCAAAATGTTGACAATCAGGATGATTGTGTCTCAGATCCAACTAGGTGATTGGTTTGTGACGATCGATCTCAAGGACGCATATTTTCACATAGAGATCTTGCCACAACACAGGAAGTTCCTGAGGTTCGCTTTCGGGGGCGAAGCTTACCTGTATCGGGTTATTCCAATCGGCCTAGCCTTGTCACCCCGCACATACACAAAATTCAAGGATGCAGCTCTGGCTCCTCTACGACTCCAGGGCATCCGCATTTTAAATTACATAGACGACTGGCTGATTTTGGCTCAGTCTCAGGAGCTAGCGCTTCGACATCGGGATGTTGTCCTAGCTCATCTCGAATCTCTGGGGTTGAGACTCAATGCCAAGAAAAGCGTTCTCTCTCCTGCTCAGAGGACAATGTATTTGGGGGTTGTATGGGATTCGATCCCCATGCGGACACAGCTGTCTCCTGCACGGGTCGGATCCATTCTAAACACCCTAAAAAACATCAAGCTAGGCCAGAAAGTTACAGTTCATTACTTTCAAAGGGGTCTAGGTCTCATGGCAGCTGCATCCACGGTGATACCTTTGGGCCTCCTGCACATGAGATCATTTCAGTTATGGCTCAGAGCCAGGGGATTTCATCCAAGGGCCAATCCCCAGAGGCAAATAAGGGTTACGTACGACTTTGGGTCCCACTCTAGGCACGTGTTGTCATCGCAAGATGCTAATGACAAACGCTTCCCTCACGGGTTGGGGTGCGGTCTTAGATGGCCGTCCAGCCCAAGAGATCTGGAGAGGTCATCTTCTCGACTGGCACATCAATTGCCTCGAAATGATGGCTCTATTTCGGGCCCTGAAATACTTCCTTTAGTAGTTAAGAGGCTGCCATGTCCTAGTGCAGGTGGACAACACTGCGGTAGTTTCTTACATAAATCGCCAGGGCGGACTGCGTTCGCGCCGCCTGAACAGGCTAGCACAGCAGGTTCTGCTTTGGGCACAGGACAAGTTACTGTCCCTCAGGATGATTTACATCCCCAGGCATATGAAAGTGGGAGCAGACTTGCTGTCCAGACAAGCTGTGACATACGGGGAATGGAAACTCCACCCCGAAGTAGTCCGTCAAATCTGGGAAAAAATTTTACGAAGCAGAGGTGGACTTCTTTGCTTCGCAGGAGACAGCACAATGTCCCCTCTACTTCTCTCTGACTCCTCCAGCTCCCCTGGGTTTGGACGTGATGGCCCATACATGGCCCAGACTGCGTCTTTACACATTTCCCACGATCACTCTGCTCCCGGGAGTCCTGGCCAAAGTCCGTCAACAAGGGCTTCACCTCTTACTGATAGCGCCCCGTTGGCCGACCAGAGTGTGGTTCTCAGATCTAATATCCCTCCTCGACGGCTCACTGTGGGTGATTCCGGTCAGGAGGGATCTTCTCTCTCAGGCACAGGGGACAGTGTTTCATCCCCAGCCCAAGCTCTGGAATCTTCATGTCTGGCCTCTGAGGGGGACCAACTAAGAGATGCTGGGCTTCCAGCCGACATAGTAGAGACTATTCTAAGTGCTAGGGCTCCCTCCACTAGAAGAAGTTATGCCCTCAGATGGCGTGTTTTCGAAAGTTGGTGTATGACACACCATGCAGACCCAGTTCACTGCCAAATTGTTTCAGTGCTGGAGTTTCTGCTAGAGAAACTGTCCTCAGGCACATGTCCTGGTATTCTTAGAACCTATGTGGCCGCTATTTCGGCTTGCCATGCTCTGATTGATGGGGTTTCTGTGGGAAAGCACCCTCTAGTTGCCCGCTTCATTCGTTGCAGCCAAGCGGTTGAGGCCTCACACTAGAGCGGCAGTCCCTTCATGGGACTTAGCTGTAGTGCTCGAGGGTCTGGTTGACACCCCTTTCAAGCCACTAGAGTCAGCACCTGTCAGGTTTCTGACCCTAAAGATGGTTTTTCTAATGGCTATTACTTCTCTGAAGAGAATTGGGGATTTGCAGGCTCTGTCAGTCGCGCCATCCTGCCTAGACTTTGCCCCTGGGCTGGTCAAAGCTATTTTGCATCCTCACCCTAATTATCTTCCGAAAGTTCCATTCTCGACCATACATCCGGTCGTTCTTGAAGCCTTCTGCCCTCCGCCGTTCATGACACCGGAGCAAGAAAGACTTCATTTACTGTGTCCAGTACATGCTCTTCAGATTTACGTCCACCACACTAGCAGCTTTTCATATGCTAGGAGGGCCGCAACCGGGGGCAGCTGCCACTAAGCAAACAATGTCACATTGGGTGAGGGATGCTATTGCCCTAGCCTACGAGGTGCGTGGTCAAGCTTCGCCTCTAGGAGTTACGGCCCATTCAACCAGGGGGGTTGCATCTTCTACGGCTTTAGCAAGAGGTGTCCCCTTGCAGCAAGTGTGTGATGCGGCAGGCTGGTCCTCTCCGCACACATTTGTCAGATTCTATAGTTTAGAGGGTCTGGTCGACGCCCCTTTCGACCCACTAGAGTCAGCACCTGTCAGGTTTCTGACCCTAAAGATGGTTTTTCTAATGGCTATTATTATCTGAAGAGAGATGGGGATTTGCAGGCTCTGTCAGTCTCACCATCCTGCCTAGACTTTGCCCCTGGGCTGATCAAAGCTATTTTGCATCCTCACCCTAATTATCTTCCAAAAGTTCCATTCTCGACCATACATCCGGTGGTTCTTGAAGCCTTCTGCCCTCCGCCGTTCATGACACCGGAGCAAGAAAGACTTCATTTACTGTGTCCAGTACATGCTCTTCAGATTTACGTCCACCACACTAGCAGCTTTTCATATGCTAGGAGGGCCGCAACCGGGGGCAGCTGCCACTAAGCAAACAATGTCACATTGGGTGAGGGATGCTATTGCCCTAGCCTACGGGGTGCATGGTCAAGCTTCACATCTAGGAGTAAGCTACTCCATGCTACTCCGGGCTCGCGTGTCCTTGAGTCAACATCCCAGAGTCATGTCTGAGACCTCTTCAATGTTTGTGCACACACTACACAACCTTGGGGGGTCCAGACACTTCCAGTGCAGCGGCTTTGGTATTCTCGTTCCCATCAGCGTTATTGAAACGCAGCATCGAGTAGCTTTTGATAGGGAACGTCTCAGGTTACTTGACTGTAACACTGTTCCCTGAAAAAGCGGGAACGAGATGCTGCGCCTCAATGCCCCACTGTAGGTGTGACTGAGCGTCTCTTCAGACAAGGGTTTAACCTGAAGTTATGTCCATTTCACGTCTATTTATAACCTGCAGGTGCATGTAATCAAATGACGTCACCCACCGAGGTTATATAAGCCAATTCTTGGGTGTTCGCACACGTGCTTCACAACCGGTCGAACAAAGAATGTTCTCATCAGCGTTATTGAAACGCAGCATCTCGTTCCCCCTTTTTCAGGGAACAGGGTTACAGTCAAGTAACCCGAAACGTTCCCTTTAAAACTATCTATATGATAGTGTACTCCTAAACTTAATTCACATAAGACAGATAATTCACTTTAGACAGACATATACTTTAAAACTGTACTGTACTGTACTGTATGTCTTCTAAAGAAACGGATCAAAATGTGATGTGGAGTGCCGCCCCACTTTTTCAAGAAGCACATCAATCAGGAAAACAGGAAATAAAACTGTGCTTTGTCAAGTGATTTTAAGGAGACTGATTTTCAGGGCCGGCCCATCGCATAGGCAAAATAGGCAAATGCTAGGGGCACCCAAAAAAGTTTTTTTTTAATAATATTATTTTAGTTATTTTAGTACACCTCAAAAAGAATAAAGCATTTTCAATATAATTTTCAACAGTTAGTGTCTGTTTAGTGTCAGTTAGTGTCTTACCTTTATATACTGTATCAACTAATTTGTCTCAGCTGTTCATCTCATTTTTACTTGCTTACAGTCGTCAAGTCAGAACCTCATCTGGTCGAAATATGCTAAAGAGCACAAGTGTTAGCGGTGACATCAACGCAACTGAGCGAACAGACGGCAGCCAGTCTGACACTGCCCTGGGAACAGTCGGAACCGGAGCAAAAAAACGTCGCTCCAGTCTCAATGCTCGATTCGTGGCTATCGTGGGAAACCGTCGCAGCCGAAGCACCTCACAGATCAGTCAAACAGGTTAGTGTCTGTAGCTACTCCTTTCTGCTGATGTAACCAAGGCCAACTGGGCATTATGTGTTATATTAACCAATAATGCCACAGTGCATTTAAAGGTCCCCTGAAATGCTTAGAAACACGCAGCGTTACTCTATGTGTTGACGTCATTTTAACTGAAACAGGAAGACAGGGCGGGACATATCAAGCAGCCCCGCCCCTTTTTAAAATAGCCAATAGCGTTCGTTTATATCACAGCTTGGGCTAAAGCCGTTCAGAGCCGTTGAGCTGCGTAAAGCCGCATTTGACAGGGTATGCCAGCCACAATCTCATCCATATTGCTATAAAATATAGCATTCTGTATAGAATTCAAATAGCTCCGATACATTTTGTGGTCTGCGCCGGCTCGCGCATGTGATCCGCTCCGTGCTATCGTGTCTCTGGACCGGAGCAGAGTGTGTGTGCGGTGCGGTGGTTAGCGTGACACAGCGCAAAACCAGACTTCTTTTTTTCTCAATGGAAAGCATATTTACACTGTTTGAATCGTTCCCTGTCCCCTATATAGTGCACTACGTGCCATTCACTGTACAGAAAATACTAATTCTGTGGACAAGTGACCGATTTCAGCCACGGCTTCAGCGTCTATTTTATAGTGTAGGGGGCGGGCGCTTCAGATTCTAGAGAGCATTTGATTGGACAGAAAGTTTGATGAGAAGCTGAAGTACGATGTGACGTCAAAAAAATCGTTGAGCCGTTTTGGCGGAAGTGACGAACTGCAAGCTTTGAATGCTTATATCTTCTAAATGCGAATTTTGTCACTGTTTTGGAGCACATTGCCTTATAGAAAACCTCAAGACTAACATATTGATACTAACACCCAAAAAACTTTAATTTTGATTTCATGGGGACTTTAAATCTAAAAAAAAAAAACTCATCCTGTTATTTTATTCCCTATTTAAATTTTTATGTGAATTAAAAATGAGATTTTATTTATTTTTAAGCACAATAATTAAAACAAATGTAACACATTTGTAAACTTTAGAATTTCTACTTGATCTGACTCAGAGAAATTTCTTTGTATTGGTCTAACCTAATGTGGTCAGGCTGATTTAGTCACATAAAATCAAATTTTTGACACAACATATGCTCATTGAAACAATTTGCCTCTACCTACATTTTTGTTTCCAAAAACATGCCTATAAATATAATTCACTGCATTTTCCAGCTGAAATAAACACTAGTGGTAGTAAAACACCAATAACTATTCCTTTTCAAACTTATGACAACAGGGGTAGATTAAATAAGACTTATTTTCACATGGTTCCTTGCACAATACAATGTTATGACCTCAAAACATTTTTACCATTGTGCATGATTTGTAATCTAATACATTTTCAGAAAATCAACTCGATATGTATGTAGTAAACTTAGCAATCAAGGACTAGACCCGTGAAACACGTCACGATAAAAGAGCTCGAAGTCTTGTAGAAGCCAGTGATAATGGCATGGTTGCCTTAGCAAATGTGTTTTTATCTCACATTTTCTTTTGATAACGCTGTTGGTTAGGTTTATTGTACTTTCAAAAGCAATAAAGCATTAACCTTTTAGCGCCAATCACTGGACAACATACATATAATAACCAACATAAAAAAAAATGTTGCCACATTCACATTCATCTGTTTCGGAAAAAAATTGAACACGCTTTTATCACCAATTTTTATTGCACATTTCAGTCTGAAAGTGTTGTGAAATGTGCAAGAAGCAATGTAATATAATTTGCAGAAATGACAGAATAGGCGCATTTTGGCCAATGAGCCTTGGAAACCAGTTCATATAAATGTTTTCAAGATTTCTATTTTAAGTATTATTGCTAGACAACACAAGAGGTCACTCAGTGTTTATGGCACTGCATTTTAAGCCTACCTTTCCTGTTTCACTTATGCTGAATTCAGAATTGCGTACAAGCATACTACTCCTACTATTTCTGCCATATAACAATACGGTGAAAATAGTAAGAGTAGTAAGAGAGTGTGTGGTTCCGAATTCAGCATTTGTCTTGATTAGTATCTTGCTACGAGTTCAAGTTTATGCTTTAGCTATGGTTTGTCCTCATCAAACATGAACAGCGTCTTTTCAAAAGGGCACCTGTGGCCATTTTAGTGCTTTCAGATGTCAGGACTTACTCTGCATTGTTTGGTATAATAAGATTTTTCATCAGGCGACTCTTGTCACTGCCACAGAGCTTGTTCCTTTTGAAAAAGTCTTGAAAGCACATTAGAGGAGTCTAAGTCCTCCGGGGGAACTGCATTTTGTTCTCTCTGTTTTATGTAAGCAGACAAAAAGGGATTCAGGATGAGGAGACATGCCCTTGTTTTTAAGAGAGATAAAGGGGGGTGGTTAATGCAGTACAGTTTGCGTCCATCCCGGTGGGAGCTACAAGCACTGTCAAATTATTTTGCTGTGTGCTTTTAACATCAAAAAGGATGTAGTGTAGTGAAGAGATAGTGTGCAGCTTGACCAGTATTGTTTAGAGAGGACATTGATCCAACTTTTTAAAACTTTATCACAGAAAATCATGTGAGAGAGAGATACTGATTTCTCCGTTTTTTTCCTCTAAAATGAATGATACAAACTACTCTTAAAAGTCTCTTTTCCTGATTGTTTGTGAAATCTGTCCATCTTCAGAGGCATCCAATAAGAAGTCAAAGGGCAGTCAAGGGACGATCCAGCGCAGTCAGGAGACGGGAATGGCTGTGGAATTGCAGAGGAATATGAGTCGTCAACCCAGCCGTGAATCCAACAATGGAAGCATGAACAGCTACAACTCAGAGGGCAGGTAAGTTTCCTTGTGCTTTATTAGTAATCAAATCTGGCATACATTTAAATATATGCAGGAATTCCCCCATGAGAATTTTTTTTTTTTGTATATTGCACTGCATTGGTGATGCATTTTTCCGAACATCTGTTGCATATTCTCTAAAACAACATGGAAACATTTGTTCTTGTTATCATTTCATACCAATAGCCAGTTCTTGTATGTACATGGCTGTCCTAAAATATGGGTCATTTGGAGCAATTTCCTGTTTCTGTATTTATAATGATCCAACATAATTTTACATTTTTCATATTTTCCCCATCTTAAACCAAGATTATTATTGTCTAGAGATAGCAGCCTCCTTAAGTGTCCTTCCTGTTACCATGACAAACGTCAGTCAGGCATTGCCATTATGCCATTAAAAAAAAAAGCTGTTCAGTTTGTGGGAACAAAATGCCTGCATACAAACCTACAATACTTTGGGTACATTGATCATTAAAACAAGACCGATTAAACATTGATTTTTTTCTCTCCAAAACTCTCAGATCTGATTAATAAAGGCTGGAATACACTACATGATTTTTGCCCCGATTTTCCCCAGATTTACAGTTTAGATAAGTCGATGCTAGTTGCCGAAAGTCAGAGCCAGTCTGCAGAGTGGAGTTGACAGATTCCGTAGAAAATTGAGTAGTGTATGATGGTCACAGACTTTTTTTTTTAGAAACAGACAGTTTTAGAACACGTTGTTTTCACATGTTGTTTCATCTCCTGAACATTTCTGCGTGAGTTTGTTGTGATCAGAACAACTTGAAAGTCTGGTAGTGAATGATCCTCAGTCATTTAGTGTATGATGGCCAGTTTTCCTTTGTCACTATTCACAAAGTCGCTAAGTGTATGATGCCTAGTGTTTTAAAAATCTATTCAGATTTTAAAAGTCATGTAGTGTATTCCATCCTTAAATTTCCTTAAAAAGTTAGAAAGAACAACACCTGCAGTATTTCTTATCAATGTTTGTTTTGGTCAGTCCAATCTTCCCAGCAGTTCGAGTCGAGACTCAATTCAGTGACTTCCTGGATGGACTGGGCCCTGCTCAATTAGTTGGTCGACAAACCCTTGCCACACCAGCAATTGGTAAGATTTTATTTTTTTGTGAAGTTTTTAAATTTTTTTCTAAAAACTCTTTCTCCCTTGTAGCATACTATCCTTTCCCATTTGCTGTAAGTTGTTTACAAATCTTAATTCATTATACATAATTATATATGCTATTGATTGTGATTAATTTTATGAATTTAATTTAATTAATTGATTGCATATATAAATATTTGTTGAAAAAAGGCACCAATGTAATTTCAGACATTATATTATTGAGGTAGATGAATAGAAAGAATTTAGAATTTAGTTTTGTTGTATTATTATTTCTGTACTTGTAATTATACTAAATACATGAAATTTACATCCCTAATTCACTTACATATTTCAGTACAAAATAAGAAAAATAACTGCTTATGGAAACCGCAGTATGTCAATAATGTTTTTTGCATGAACCAGTTGAGTAAATGCATTAAGCAAATGTACCATTTAAATAAAATTTATATTTTTAGTAGTTGGTTTTACTTGCATATTCTGTGATATCCAGGTGACATTCAGATTGGCATGGTGAATAAGAAAGGCCAGCTGGAGGTGGAGGTGATAAGAGCACGAGGTCTCATCCAAAAACCAGGGTCCAAATCACTCCCCGGTGAGTCACTTCTGCTCTATTCTGAACTCACTGCATGTGATTCAAGCTCCATATGTATCTTATTACTCAGCCAGCATATAACTCATCAAGCAGTTCTAGCTGATACAAAAAGCAGTCAGATTTATCAGCGCTAGTCTACTGACTAATGTCAGTATACATTGTTAATATCTGCCTAATTTGATTCATTCTTTACATAGCTCCATATGTCAAAGTCTATCTTCTACACAACGGGGCGTATGTAGCTAAGAAGAAGACAAAAATTGCACGCAAGACACTCGACCCGCTGTACCAGCAAACGCTGCAGTTTGAAGAAAGTCCACAGGGTAAAGTGTTACAAGTGAGTCATGTGGTTTATTGGTCTTTTTTCAACATGTAGTTTCAATCCAGTTGATGAGGCAGCTGAACGAGACTTCTGTGAGAAAATGGCATTGAAGGGCTGCGTGTCTAGTTTAAATGGATCACATTCGTGGGATTAGATATTATTAACTTTGATTATGTGACCTGAGAGGGCCATCCACTGATGAATCTGTTGATTTTCATCCTATTAGGTAATTGTCTGGGGAGATTATGGGCGAATGGACCACAAATCCTTCATGGGAGTTGCACAAATCCTACTAGAGGAGCTGGACCTCTCCAGCAATGTGATTGGCTGGTACAAACTTTTCCCGCCTTCTTCCCTAGTCGACCCAACTCTTGCCTCTCTAACTCGACGTGCTTCTCAGTCATCCCTGGACAGTTCACCGGCACCTGCGGGGGTTCGATCGTAGTGGACTAATAATATAAAGCACAGTCTGAAAGACAACGGAACAACAATAAGAGCCAGGCAGGAAATGCGATGAAATAACACAAACCTTTGTTCAAATCTGACAATCACTTCTGTGACATTGTTTTTGTTTTCCTCTTTGTGGGTAGCCCGTGTTCTGCCAAATTTGTTTGTCCTAAACGAAGTCATTTGTTTCTCTCACTGTTTGTTGCGTGAGACTTAGGGCTCTCTACACTAGCATGTGGGAAGCACCGCTTTAGGGCAACATAGAAAGCAGGGTGATATTCAGTCAAGTCTTCATTGAAATCTACATTAGCTAGGTTTTAACAGAGCATCAGAATGTATCAACCCAAAAACAAAGGTGACCTCTGACCAAGGGATTGTGGGGCTTCAGTCGAGGCCCTGTCTAAACCCTGTTTGTACTGATAGTGAACGGTCAGGAACTTGAAAGACGTAGGGCGTCCCCTGGGGAGGTTGTCTGGAAGGACAGGGCCTTTCTTGGTGCCTAAACCTGGAGGACCCAAAGCCATGGTCTATTTCCTCCAAAAAGTACCTCTGTTCTCAAAGTTTGTGACAGCTAACGGAGGCCGCTCTCGTCTAGAATCTTTTTTTTATTTATTTAGCTTTTTTTAACATCTCTAGCACGTTTTACGATAAACAAGAGGTTTGTGTTGTCCAGTGTACTGTGAAAATGACAGGAAATGCTAAAAAAAAGAAATCGAAGACAAAGTATCTGGAAAAATACACATTTCTTTGCACATTTTTATTTACTTTTATTAACTGAAACTATTACATTAATCTACAGTACGTTGCAATACAACATCTTATCCAGTGAACTGAATTCGATTTTTAGATATTTACACTTATCATTAAATGCTATTAAAAAGTAGATATTTAGTTCATGAAAAACACCATGTACCAAGATAAACATATTTGTGTACTTGTACATTTTCCAATTTACGGTCTTTGGTAAAGGAAATCTATACAATCATGTTTTCATCTGTCGAGTAAATCTTGATACATAGAGTTTTTCGGACACTAAACTAACTTTTTAACTTTGTTTGATGGTAAGTGTTTGTGTAGATGCATATTTCTCTTTTTAGTATATGTGGTTTAGCAAAAGCCACTTTCAACTTTTATTGTATCACTCTGAGGTCACACGATTGGCCCAAGCCCTTGCACATAAAGCATAAAGCACAAAAGCTTGATTTTCAAATTTAAAAAATCGGATTAAAAAATATCTAAAAAATAAAATCAAGCCAACTAGCTTGTTAATTTCATTTCTACTTTGTGTACTTTACAGAAAAGAGAGAAAAGAGTCGTGCAAATGCAAATTCCTCTTGTGTGTCTCTGTAAATGTTGAAGTGACCAATCTGATTTTTCCATCACGAGCATAAACACCAATCATCTATCAGGCCACTGGCCCCTCCCTCCAGTGCAGTGGAGCAGCATGACTCAGATCAGTTCCCAGCTGCATGCACATTTTTGTAAAACAGACTACACAAATGTTAAAAAGTAACAGAAATAGATATGTGATAGTTCAACATACTGTAGGCCAGCTTGTATGTTGCATGTACCTGTACAGTTTGCTTGTACTTGAATATAAGAGATAAACCAAGAAAATGAAGCCATTTGCTTTCACTCAGACTTTTCAGATCAGCTAAAAAACTAGTTCATGTCCTCCATCCGGTGCTGAATGTTGGAACATTTTTTTTTTCTTTTTTCAAGTTTTTGATTATTGCTTTTTTGTCTTTTATATCCCTTAAGGGAAAATGTGCTGTACTGTAACACTGAACAAAAACTAACCTCCCTCATGTTTTACACATTTTACTGTATCATAATTTACCTCAAAACCACAGAAAATAACCTAGAAAATGTGTATACATCCCATCAAGTTATTCAAGAGTATACCAATATCAAAACAGGAAATGTCAAAAATATATCATACATACATAACAATATCCATAATAAATATAAATGTAGATGCACAGAGACTTATTAGCACATGTGTTGTAAATATGAGATGACCATGTGGTTAAGCCATATTTGCAAAGGGGCCAAGGCTTAATTTTAAGAACAACCATCCCAATATAAGGGACCGCTGAGCGGACACCTTTCTTATCATATGGGTCCAAATCTAGAGCTCTCACTGTCACTTTTAGAGGGCTGAACCACTCCGCTCTAAAGCTGTAGCCAGATCAACATTTTCTCTGTGTTTTCGAGCCAAATTCTTCACCTCTGCTATCAGAAAATTTTGATTGTTTTTCTTCATGAGAGACAGGAGTTTATTTTACTTGATCAGTTCTTGGGTAGAGGGGAAAAACAATGCTGACTGTTTACAACTTCTAGTATGTGTTCCACTGAGATTATGAAAAAGAAAAAGTATTCACTGCAACATTTCTGTTTGTATACAGGTGTGGCTCATACGATGTGTATGTTTTATATTTAAAAAAAAAAAAAAAAAAAAAAAGAAAAAAAGATTGTCACAAAAGAGAAGTGACAGTGGTGATTGATCATGAAAATAATTCCATAACATTTCCTCAAAATGAAAAGGTTATTTTATTTTTACCATATTTTATTTTATTTCTAAATTTATTTTATTTTAAAAAAGAGCCTAATTTTTCTTGTTTTTTGAGAAGCCCTTTTCTAACTGGTGGCAACTTGTCTGATTTGTTAGACTGCAATTTCCACAGTGTTTTTAAGTTCAAACTATATTTTAATTGAGTACGATGTTTATGTTTTTTATTTAAAAAAAAAAAAAAAAAAAAAAAGGAAAAAAGTTCATTTTTATTATTTCCAAATAAAAAAAAGTGTGTGAAAGAAATTTCAACCCGATGTTTGTTCTTTTCTTTTACTGTACATGGAACTTTTTATTCATCAACAGTGATTAGGCAAAATAAATAAAAAAAAAATTGCAGAGATAGTAAAGTCTCATATGACATCATCCAATTTACAGCAGTATTATGGGAAGTTAATGTATATCGGAGACTGGCTAGTTGTCTCACATTTTGCTCAATAATGGGACATGTTGTCACATATGTGTTAAGAATCTGCCATTAATTTTTATATCATCCACCTTATTTTGCAACGTGGAATGTTTATTTCTTATTTTGCAATGTGGAAGCGTATATAGCTAATAATAACTAGAATAATAAAAATGGCAGTAAAAGGTTCAACTATTTCCTCTACAAACCAGTGTATTTATAGTTATGACAATACATTCAAATATTATTTTAAGAAATACCAGTTAATGTCAAGCAGCATATCAAGCTTTTTACAGCTAAAAATAACTCAGAAGCCTCACACATTCAAGAGCCCAGTCTTATGTTAAAAATAAAGTGGATCAGAGCTATGTTTTTTTTTCGGTAACACTTTATTTTAGGGTCTCTTAACTAGTTGCTTATTAGCATGCATATTACTAGAATATTAGCCATTTATTAGTACTAATTAAGCACAAATGAATGCCTTATTCTACGTCCCTAAACCTACCCAATACCTAAACTTAACAACTACCTTACTAACTATTAATAAGCAGCAAATTAGGAATTTATTGAGGGAAAAGTCGTAGTTAATAGTGAATAAGTGTTCCCTATTCTAAAGTGTTACCCTTTTTTGTAGAATTTAAATGGGTATAAAACATCACAGGTGTCATTCGTGGATGGGACATGTCCCAGTCGGTTCAGTTGCCACCACTTTTTGAGAGGCACTGAGAAAAATAGCTTGACAAGGACATGTAGGCCTTAGCAGTCATTCGTCATAGTTTAATTCATATATGTAACACAAAACACTTCTGCGCCATCCAGAACATCAGACGCCCGATTTATAAACCTTACCACGCACATATCATGATATATCATGATTATAAAAAGAAAATTAGGCTACGTAAATTTGTCCGCACAGACTACAAACTCTGGACCACGAATGCTTTCCATTTACACACACACACAGATCAAATATGCCACATGAAATTATCCAGAAATGTAAAAATTACATGGAGTTAAACTGTAAATAGCACAGCTTTTGCATTATTTTGCATTAAACGTTGTAATAGCACTTTTGACCCAAACTTTACAGTTACTGAAATATATTTATTATATATTTGTGACAACTTACCTAGGTCTGCTCTATTGTCATACCAATGATGATTGAATGGTGCCGCTCGAGTTATCCTTACAGTCACCAGCAGAAGGCAGACGTTTGTTAGAATCTTCTTCAGAGAATCAGCTCGTGAAATTGCACAGTGGAGAATCATGAACTTTTTGCAATACTCAGACGTAAGACGAATTATGCAATTATGAAGCATCTGGGTTGCCTTCGTTTTAAATCATACATTTTAGAGTTAATTAATAGCAAGAACTAGCCTACCTTTTGATTCATTCTAAAATCAAGAACCGTATGCCCACGTCAGGATACTTAAAACAGAGATACAGGTAGCCAGATTAATGTAGCCTACTTACCATTAAAAATGATCAACAAACTCCGCCTTAAGCAAAAAGTAACTATATGCAATTCACTTAAATTATATTGTCTCCTGCCGTCTATTGCAGTGCAACATGATTGCATGCCCTTCTCTGTTGCCTCGCGAGCTCACGTCACAGCAATTAGCCTGATACGTGTCTCTGTGTTCAGCCAGTGACCCCAGTGCTCCACTCATGACTGATGGCAAGTGATGGTGCGGGTTGCAGCAACAGAGGTCGTGAAATTCAGAAGTGGTTTCCATTCTGGACTTTACTGGATCATTTTCTCAAGTTTATCACCATAAAAATCGCATAAGAGAGTGAGTCTCGTTAACACCAGTCCTGTAGCACGCAGATGGTGAAGTGTATATTTCTATTCTTAGCCCTTGATGAGTCAGAATGAATGGGAGTCTGAGGGTAATTATTCCTCTAATGTAGACGATTGGAACTCCATCGCATACTGTTTTCATACATGCTGGATTCTGAGTCATGGGATATAAGGTTGAGAAGCAAATGGAATGCAGCCCATGATGAGCCAAGTGTAAATGATAATTTTTCAGAAAAAAAATATGCAAGAAGTGGGAAACGTAGGCTACTTATTTGGAGAATTACAGAAGGTGCGAAGATTGTGATGCTGAGTCCTGAAACAATGTGAAATGCTTTTTGGTATTAAACAAACAAATAAATAATCTGAACAATTGAATTTGGTTTCACCATCCTGGTAACGCTCGTTTACTGGTTAATTATTTAGTAGGCCTATGGAACAAATGTTGCTCATTGCTGCAGCACACAAGATGCTCACTCATACTGATCGCAAGAAGGCGCTTTGAACCGAACTGAAGAGGAAGCACAGTGGTCGAGGGAAGAACACAAAGCCACCATTTCCCCATCAGTGACAGTGGCATGGGATTCATGACGGAATCTCTCAACTTAAGTTTGTGTGACGCGCCTGTATTGCAGTCTGTTCGACCTTTTGTCATATTTGCCAGTTGGTCTGCAGCTAATTACACTCTAAAAAATGCCGGGTTGTTTCAACCCAACTTTAGGTCAAATATGGACTAACCCAACCGTTGGGTTAAATTTTTACATTACATTTTTAACCCAAAAGTTGGGTTAGTCCATATTTGACCCAAAGTTGGGTTGAAACAACCCAGCATTTTTTAGAGTGTACATTTATTTATTTCTCTTGAGCATTGGTTGAGCAGGGACAGTTAAACTTAAGAGCGCCTAATTTGATAATCAAATAGACTCAAATTGCTCTTTTGCATATTACTAATGTCGGAGTTCCCGAAGATATGATGAATAATGTAGTCCAATATTTTTTTCTTCTCACAGATGGATCGTTATGATACAGCAGGAGATCTACAGAGTTTAACTGTAGGGGAGGGCTAGCATGCCCACACAGAAAACACAGTGTTCGTGTGGATTTTATTTTGGGTTGAGTCACATGGGCTGTCTGACAGTTGTTACTACGGAGGCTCTGAATAAATGGGAAAATGTGATAGCCTAAATGTTTAGCAGTGCCTTTATTTTCAAAGGAAACTTTTAATAGAGATGACATTCTAACAATATCTATTGCCAATTTATTCAGCGTGTGAATTATGCAAATTACTTATTCTGCGAATTTCTATAGATAGGCCTATTCATGGATTCAATTTGTTGAGCTCTCGCCAAATATCTTTTGAACTGTTGGGCTTTTAATAAAGTTTGTTTATTACTACTACTACTACTGTTGTTGTTTTCCAAATGAATCCGGAAGGCGACATAAATACACTGTTGCTATGGTTTCCTCCTTAATAAAAAACTTTGTAAGACCCCCATCCAACAATTTGATTTGACATCATTTGAGAGGTTAAAGCTTGACTAGTACAGCTTCTCTTAATGCAAACCGGAGTTATTATTAATTAATTGTTTTGCTTGGCTTTTAACGCGATGATTCCTGAAAGGAAACCTTGGATTGTGTCGCTGGGGAACTCGATATCAGTTTAACTTTAGGAACTACGGTTTCAAGAACGAGTTGTTATGCAAATAAACATTTTACTATGTAAACACGTGCATGAACCCACAACCGTCAGCTCCCAGCCGGGGAAACGACAAAGAAAATGACACAGAACTTCTCATGTCTACGTCATTATTTATTGAATTATTACCAGAAATGTGAGCCTACCGCAGACTCACGTCGGAGAAGATAGCGGGTGCTGACTGGGATCATTTACAAGAATATTACCGAAACGCTTTATATGTGCTACAGCATGAGCACGCAGAATGGCACAGTTGATTTCCTGTGCGCAGTAACGCCAAGCGTGCGCGTGGAGCGACATCAAAAGCGCGCGCTGGAGTAACACGAGCTGTACAAGTACGACTCATCTGCGGTCACATAAAGTCACTTTGACGGGCTCTTCTCGTGGGTCAGCGCCAGCAGTGACTTTATACACCTCTGAAGTGTGTCCATACCAGGAGCGAAGAAAGTGGCGTTCGCTCGTCACAGCCGGAGGTAAATTGTATATTTGGAGTCTTTTTAACATTTCGCGTTGGTAATTTCTTGGCTCTCCCCTCGCATCTATCAGAGATATAGCAATACGCATGCCACGCGTGTTTGGGTCCGCGTTGGTGATGCCATGCCCCGCAACCACAGCGGAGATGAGGTCGGCTCCGGCCTCTGGATGAACACCTCTCCGGGGCACCACGCCGAAAGTCACGGATTGCATAATGTGGAGTGTGGTAATAGGATGAAGAACAATTGTTCACGGCCGGGGGACGGACTGTTGTCCGCATCTCATGCCGGCGCAGGTGCACCGGGCACGGAAAGAGACCGGGGGAAGCAGGGCGCTCGGCTGAGTCTGCTCGGGAAGCCTCTGGTGTACGGCGCGCAAAGCGGCCGGAGAAACGCGCGCTACCGGAGGATTCAGAACTACCTGTACAACGTGCTGGAGAGACCAAGATCCTGGGCTTTTATCTACCACGCCTTTGTGTAAGTACCGCGTTTATACATTCACAGCGTGCTTATGTGGTAATGAAAGCGTTGCTCAGTTTCTCAGAGTTTTCCAGCTAGAAAACGTGTACCTGTTGCTTTGAAGATTTTTCCGTACTGTCGCCACGTATAAATGGAAACATCCGTGATGTGGAATATTGGCGCTTAAAGCAATGTATAAAAGCCTATATATGTTTTATCTAAATACAAAATCTAAAGAACTAGATGTGGAATGATATAGCAAATGATATTATTTTAGGCTGACTATGATTTTCGCCTTTAGTTCACTTGTTGTTTTTATTCAGAGAGTAATGATAGCAGAGCGTTCAGCTGACAGATTGTACACAAAACATCACAGCATCAAGAGGGTCGTCTTGTTCTGTTGGGATTGGGTCTTGAATTTTCAGTCAATGCAGGAATTGTTGTGGAGTGAAAGAACCTGACATGCTAAATATTAATTCAGAATAGGTCTGATAGTTTGATTAGTATATTCTCTCAGGATGGGGAAGCCCTGAAAGACTTCAGAAGCTTCTCATTTGTCTTAAACTGTGTACCATGAACACACAGCAGGCACAAACAGAGACACAAATAGGAACAATGAATGAGAAATTATTTTTTTTTTTTACTTTTGTTATTTTGCTCCAAATCCATGACTGACGTTTTGTACTGTAACACAAAGGGGGAAGTTTTGCAGAATGTCCTGGTTTCTTTTTTCCACTCAGTTACAATGAACTGGGGACTGGAGCTTCTAGTATCATGAAAGTGGTCCTGTTTGTTATATTCCACATCTTCGTTCACGAAACAGGCTAATTTAGTTCACAAGTTTAATTAAAGTTTACAGGAGGGGGGGTGGAGATAATCAGTGCAAAACAACTTAAATATGTTGGGCTATTCCTCACTCAAATCTTTCAGGTGTTACTTCAGAAGACTTGAAATGTCAAAACAGGTTTGGAATGACCTTAGGGGGAATATATTTTTTTTCTGCATTTTTATGTGAACTGTTCTCTTAATTCCCAAAAGGGAGAGGGACTACCTAAGCTACATAATCAACGATTCTCCATTATGAGCAATATTTTTCATCATGATGATCTTTATTAGTCAGTTATTTAGTCAGTTTATTTGGATTTTTTTTTTCAGTTATGCTTTTGCATCTTCATTTCTGTTAGGCAAAAATAGATGAGAAGTGACCCAGGCTAATCTTGGGTCCATGCACAGCCTGCTGAAAGACATGTCTTCAACACCTGCACATGCTTTCTAACTTGCATCATGAAGTGATGATCTTTATTTGGATTTAGTCAGTTATTTTGTATTTAGTCAGTTAGTCAGTTATTTAGTCACTTATTTTGGATTTAGTCAGTTAGTCAGTTATTTAGTCACTTATTTTGGATTTAGTCAGTTATTTTGGATTTAGTCAGTTTATTTGGATTGTTTTTCTTTTCAGTTATGCTTTTGCATCTTCATTTCTGTCAGGCAAAAATATATGAGAAGTGACCCAGGCTAACGTCACGGTCAGTCAAATTGTGTGATCTACCATTTCTTCTAAAGAAATCCAGTAAAGAAATCCTCATCTATGTGAAGTCATTTTCTATGTCATTTGATGGCATGAGGTTTTGTGCAAAACTTGTGTCCATGGACAGCCTGCTGAAAGACAAGGACAGGCTTCAACACCTGCACGTTATCTAACACTTTAAGGAGGAGCTCTTATTTTCATTCCTTCAATGCTTTGTTTATTTTTGCAGTTGCTTATACATTCTCCCATGAAATGGTCAGTTAGATTTTATGTTTAATTTCACTTGCATAGTCTTGCATTGTTTGTCTTCAGATAATCCTTTTATAACTTTGAGGAGTTGAGACAGGTTATGTTTTCTCTGGTTTGTTGTTGTATGTTCCACAAGGATTAGGGCAAGTCTCAATACAATTCATTCCTCACCAAGTGTTCTTTGCAAGCCCAAACACTGCGTTCTTCAGATAATGAGAATAATAAGAAAGAGTGTTGTTGTGTTGTCTATGAGAGAGATAAGACTTTTGCCAAAAAAGGGCCATTGCTGTTTGCGCCAAGGATTAATATATTGGTCTACCTACATTGTGAATATGTAGAGTATTATAAACAGACATTCTATTATTACTATTATTATTATTATTAAGCAGACATTTTAGTATCTTATGATATTGTTTTCTGTCAGATCTATTAGGCCTACATGAATGGTTCACAAAAACAGCTGAAGTTGTAATTTTCTGAGACCTGTTGTTTCTTGTTGCCATGAGTTTGCTTTTTTTGTGTGCCTTTTTCCCTATTGATTGTACAAACAACATCTTAAAAACATTGCCCTACCTATTAAGAAATGGTAAGTGAAGTATTTTTTTTTGGTTTGGTCCTGCATGTTTCTCAAGATGGCTGTAAGTTTGTGTAAATTACAAGATCATGTCAATATGTAAAGAACATGAAATATATTTTGTCATTTAAAAATGGCTGCAGGATGGTCTTCATGTATCCAGGGTGAATCTGAATGCTACTGTAATTGTTACAGTATTCATTTAGTGCAATATGTTGTCTCTCTCTTTCTTTCCAAATCCTCTCCTAAACTTTAGACACAACACACAGTGGTGGAAACTCACTGGAGAGAGAGAGAGAGAGAGAGAGAGA
>NW_015546049.1:771179-780956 GCF_001515605.1 Sinocyclocheilus anshuiensis | reverse complement strand
AGAGAGAGAGAGAGAGAGAATCTAAAAGACACTCATGATGAATCTCTAAAAATACACTTTGACCTCCAAAATAAACTCCAATGCTACTCAACCCTAAACAGAACCACTAAATTTGCCAATTATTTATTGATTAAACCATTTAAAGAAAGACAAATCCTCTCCAAATACAGATTAAGTAACCATGATTTAGAAATAGAGAGAGGAAGACATAGACAAACATGGACAGAGCAAGAGCAGAGGATCTGTAGACACTGTGATCTACAGCAAATAGAGAACGAGAAACACTTTCTGCTGATTTGTCCTAAATATCACAATGTGAGGGGAACATTTCTCGCCAGATTTGAAGCCCTGATCCCATAATTTACTGAACTTAGTGATGCTGAGAAAATGCCCTTTTTACTTGGAGATGACAACACAGCTGCACTAGCTGCAAAATATGTATTAACTATTCACAATGTTAGATGTTAAACATGATTAACTCGATACTGACTTACTTTATCTTTTCATTTATTTAGATGGATTTTTATTTATTATTATTTATGTTGTTATTATATATATGTTAATGCTTTGGCAACATTGTGTTACACAGTCGTGCTAATAAAGCTTGAGGGAGAGAGAGAGGGAGAGAGAGAGAGAGATTTAAAAGAAAAATACAACTCTTCAACAATTTCACAAAGAATCCCACTTAAACACCAAGTTGCTTCAAAAGATTCAAGATCATGCATTAATCTATAATAATGATAATCAATCAAAATCCTAGATTTTACTAATTTTACAAAAACAGCTTCTAAACTACTACAAACATTTTGCTCAATTTTTTATTTTCTTGTAAGAAGAAGTTCAACAATTGAGACTTTTTCCGACGTTTTTTTACATATCTAAAATCACAAATAAACATTTTCATTGAAAAAGTCACATCAAAAGAATTAAAAATCTTCTTCAAGATATCAAATACAGGTTTTAACCTCTCACAGTGCATGAACGCATGAAAAATAATCTCTTTATGCAAACAAAAAGGACAATTTTCAGTAATGTCAGAATTTATCAAAGAGACAAATGTATTAACTGTGATGGCACCATGCAACACTCTCCACTGTAAATCCCCAGTTTTTTTGACCAATGGCGACTTGTACAAAGCGCTTCATTCTGGTTTTTCATTGATATCAAGATCAAGTACACTTCTCCATAGTGTGTCACACTTATTATTCAAAGATTTCTTGTTAAATGCTTTAACACAACTCTTATAGAAATCTTTGCCAAATACAGAATTTGAACCCACAATCATTAATTTTTTACAATCCAACAGCATACCATTGCACTCACCCAAAAAGGGGGTTATACTCAAGTTTGGAAAAGGGTCTTTACAATCAAAATTTATAGACCCCTTCGAGTACTGATCCCACAATCCCATTTCTTCGCCAGTAAGGGCTGATCTCCATTTTTCAAGTGCTTTTGCCACTATGCGGTATGATTTCATTTCTAACCGCTCAGCAATCGCGGTCACATTTTTAAAAGCAGTTCCTGCTATTTGATGTAGATGACCGATTGTTGTCAGCTGGGCATTACGCAAAGTCCTTTCCGGTATGGCAAAAGACATCTCACTTGATAAATCCAGTCGTGAGCCAACAATCAATGGCTCCTGCAATAACCAAAAGAGGGAAGTATTACTTTCCCTATTTGTCTTAAATAAAGACCAGACTTTGAACAAGTTACGATAAAAAACTGGAGAATCACACCGTTTTAATCTTTGAAGGTCCAACCAAAATAAGGCTTTGTCCAATCCTAAGCCTTCAATACCTCGCAGAATTGCACAAGCTGCGCTGGTCCAACTTGACTCTGCAGAGCACCTTAAAAGTCTTTGAACATATTGCAGACGAAACGCAGCCGTTCTGCTCTGCAAGTGTACCAATCCAAGTCCTCCATCTTTTGGCAAATACAAAACACTTTTTGGCACCCAGTGCAATTTGTCCCAGAAAAAATCTATTAAAATTGACAGAATTTTCATTAGAACATCAGCTGGAGGATCTATACAGGCTAAGCGGTGCCAAAGTGCAGAGGCTACTAGATTATTAATGATCATAATACGTCCTTTATAAGACATTTTAGGAAGTAAAAACCTCCACTTATCCAGTCGCCCTTTTACTTTTTCAACAGTGCCTTCAAAATTCTTTTTTACAACATTTTCATTTCCTAAAAAGACACCTAGATATTTAAAACCATCCCTGGTCCATTTTAGACCATCAGGAAGCCTTGGGTTCACCATTTAACCATTTTCCAACTAAAATGGCCTCACTTTTTTTCCAGTTTACCTTTGCAGAAGAAAGAGTTTTAAAATCATCCAAAATCGTTAAAATCACATTGACATCATTGGATTCACTAATTATAATGATGACATCATCAGCATACGCTGATAGCTTAAAAGTATTAACACAATTTGGTAAACAATCCACGCACATCATTTCTTAATTTATTTAACAGGGCTTCTATGGCTAAGGTATATAACATGCCTGACAGCGCACATCCCTGTCTGACTCCCCTATACACCCTAAACGGAGAGCTCCATATAGGTTGCATCTTTTGTGGACTCTGCTAACTCTTGTAACTTTATTAAATCTTCTTCTAACACACTCATTGAGCTATTAATGTCTCTTGTGGTGTTGTGAGTATATTGCAAACACAATTGTTTTATTTGTACATTCACAAAATCCCACCACTGCTGTAGTGTTGAAAAAGAAGATTTCATACCTTTAGCATTTTTCCAAAACTCTTTAAAAACTTCTCTAAAAAGAGAATCACACAGTAAATTGTTATTAAAATGGCAATAGGCGCTTTTTGATTTTACATAGTTTTTTGCCACAACACATTTTATCAAACTGTGATCAGAAAAACATACCGGAAGTATTGAACATTCCCTAAACATACTTAAATTATGCTTAAAACCATAAAAACGATCAAGCCTTGCCAATGATATCTGATTGTCATGAGCATGAGCCCAAGTGTACAGTCTCTGTAAACCATGGAAATTCCTCATATATCAGTAATGCTATGAGACTTTATCATTTGAATTAACCTCTTCCTTGATTGCATGTGTGGTTAAACATGATTCCGGTCCATAACATTTTCAGTACAATTAAAATCTCCTCCTAGTATTAAGAAATCATCATTGTTACAATCGTTTAAAACATCATCCAAAGTGTTCAAAAAAATAATTCTTTCAATTGCCATAGTTGGAGCATATACACGGATAAAAACAAAATAACTATTTTCAAATACAGCTGTAACTTTCAACACCCTTCCTTTAATTGTTTCTTCTGCATTATAGGAATATGGAGTAAATTTCTTTGAAAATAACACAGCAACTCCACCACTCAAAGAGGTATAATGGCTTAAAATCACTAAACCATCAAATTCTTTAGCCCAATCTGCAGCATTAGATACATCGCTATGAGTCTCTTGTACAAACAATACATACATTTTCTTATGTTTCATTAATTCAAATACTTTAGCTCTTTTCTTAAAATCTCTTGCTCCATTAACATTCAAAGAAGCAATATTTATTTCCCCCATTAAGGATAAAAGAAAAGAGCAAAATAAACAAAAAAAAAAACACAAAGGATGTACCAAGTTATCCATTCTAGCTGTTTTCGCTGGGCACACCTGACTGACTACTTAACTTTGTAAGAATTTTCTTCAGACGGTAAACCTCTTGATTAGTGAAACAACTTGCACTTCTGAAAATCTTTACCTTTTCAATAAACTGTGCAATGTCTGGAAAATACTCTTCTAATTTTACCTTTTTCAAATTTTTCGTCACTTTCAAAAAAGCTTTTATGTCACCAACAGTATACGTTCGGCTAGAAAAACCACTTTGGGGCAGACTAGCAGTGACATTACACTCTGAAATGTCACTTTCGCTCTCTGTGTCAGTCTGGCTCATATGAATACCATCTGTTCTTTTTGCTTGTTTATCAGCATGGCATTCCAACAACTTTCTTTTTTGGGGGATTAAAAAAAAAAACATCCTTCATCTCCCAACACAGAACTTCCATCTTCTGGATTTACCATAACCTCATCTTCACTATTGCCACCTTCTGATTCATCTGATTCACCTGCTGTTTGTTCTGATCTCGGAGAAATTCTCACCTTTTCTATCCCAGTTGCAACTATCCCGTCTTTCTCAACCATTTCTCCTTCCAGAAACTCTGAACTATTTTCCACAGTTTCTGCAACAACTGGTGCCCTACTTGGACCCGGCATCTCCTCAACAACTGCAGCGATATCATTCTGCATTTCGGGTACATTTTCTGAAGCAACAATTGATGCAGTAGCATTTTCCACTCTTTTTGGACAACCACGAATAAGGTGTCCATTTTCACCGTAGCCAAAACACTTCATTGCAGTACCATATAGACATAACGTCTGAGAGAAACCACATGTTTCAACAAAGAAGACTTGCTTTCAATTGGAATCATCTTTATTGAAGAGACCAGTTTTCCATACCTAGAGAGCATACCAACTAAAACCTCGTTCTTAATAAACGGCGGCACATTAGATAGTGTTACTCTCTTTGAAGGCATAGAAAGAGGTAAAACTGAGGTAAAAATACCACCAATCTCTACACCACTCTCAACTAACAAGTTCGCCAATTCGATCATCTTAACAAACAAAACAGCCGCGTTGTTCATTCGCGACGCCGATAAAACATTCTCATGCCCAACTACTACACTCACCGCTAAACTACACTCCTCTATACACTGTAAAATCCAATAGTTTACCTTACTTAGATATATTTAGTTATCTTTACTTAGTTGTTATACTTACTAGGTTTTATTAAGTTACAGCTACTTTCAAAGCAAATAAAACAATTTACTTACTGTTTTGAGTGACACTTACTTAAAATATTCAAGTAGCCACAAAGGAACCAATGACATGAATAAACCAGTGAGAGGCAGCTGTGCACTAATATGTTGATAATGTGCAACATAACAACAGAAGAAGATTTTTTTTTTTTTTTTTTTTTACTCACCATTACAGTGATTAGCGTTCTCTTTGGTTGGGCACTTGAAACTTCGTTTGCATTATTATATATTTTTTTCTGTTAATGCAGCAATGCAACTGAAATTGGAGTTATTTGACTTCAAGGGAAGAAAATTAATAAATCGGTTGCTTTTAAAAAGTTGTCTATCTTCAAATTAAATCATTAGTGTATTGTTTTTTGGTTGGACACTTGGAACTTCGTTTGTATAATTATAGTTTTCTTTCTGTTAATGCAGCAATGCAACAGGAAAACTGAATTATTTGACTTCAAGGGAAGAAAAGTGATCTATCTTCAAATTAAATCATTAGTGTATTGTTTTGTGATTATTAACGATCTTTTACAATTTCATTGATTTTCATGAATATGTTGAGAAGCTTTTTATTGGGTAGATGTAATCCTTTCATATTTGTGGTAACATGCTCAAGTCACACACATACTTCAACATTCAGCACACGAATCACAACAATGGTAACAATTCAATTTCATTTATTTGTATTAATTGTAACAATAAACATTTTATTTGCTCTTTTTGTTGTGCTACTACTGACACAAGACAGCAAATAAAATTATAATAAGCAATTGCATAATTTATTCATGCCGCAATGCACTCTGGGAGTCAGTAATTCTGAGTAGTAATGTTCCTCAGATCACAGATTCAATTAAGTTAACAAAACGTAAATGGCTTAAGTAAATTTCACTCAAGTTTATCAAGTAAACATTACTTACATTTTTTAGGGCAACCAGTTTCCTCAAAATTTTTAAGTAAACTCAACTTATCCGGGTTTAGAGTGTACTAACCGTAGTATCAATTTTCACACCATGACATCTCGTTAGAAACTCCAAACTCTCTGCACCTGGAGCTGCCATACTCCCAGTACACCGACTGGGAGTAAAAAACTCCCCCGAAATGAACACCTTTCTCTCACTAATATTACCAAAAACTCAATATAACTAATATAAACCAAAAAACAGAGATAGAAAAGGGTAGAAAAAGTTTTCAAACAATCGTACCTCACACCGCCGTCACTCACTCTCCATCCACGCTCCTCACTCACTCAGTGCATGCGTACACGCAGAGAGAGAGATAATTTTTTTTAAAAGATTTGCCAGTTTGGTGTTGAAAAATATTAAATCCTAATAAAATCGTTTAACTCCCAAGCTTCCCAGCATTGACAACTTCCACTTCCTTCTGCCCTGTTGCTTTTCAGCAGATGCTGGCCTCGAAGCCCCATAAAAGTGTGACACTTGAAGGTGATTGACAGCTGGTGGAGGAGAAAGAGTCAGCAGGCACATGAAGGGAAAGTGACACAGGCCATGTTGGCCTTGTTTGTGTCAGTCAGGCAAAGAGCAGAGCCTTTTCTCTGAGGGGCTTTCAAAAATGGTGCTTATTATTTCATTCCAATTGAAAGAACATTATTCTCCTTTTTATCATTTTGGTTCCTTTTTATATGCATTAGCTGATGTGCAGCATTATTCTGTATTTGGCTTGGATTTTGAGTGGCACCAGGTATTTTCCCATTGTTTGGAGACCATAAGACTTGACTAATGTTTTAGAGCCTGTTAACCTTCTTGGCTTTCACTCTTGCACTGCAGTAGTGGATCTTCAGGACATTTCAGAATTTAAATTAAGTCAAAGAGACAGAGGAGTGTGAGCAGGGCCGTTTTAACCATTGGGCTAGGCGGGGCTGAAGCCCCGGGGCCCGAGCAAGGAGGGGGCCCGTGATTGGCTTAAAAAAAAAACATTATTTTAGCTGAAGTATTTGTATAAATACCGTGTGCCTTTTACCCCGTGTGTGGGGTAAAAGACCCCTCTTGCCACCTCATACATTTATACGATTTTTAAACAAAATAAACAACTTGAATGATTTATTTTCACACAAAATCTGTTGCTCCTTTAATGTTCAATACAACATATATATTTTTTTCTGCAATTATACATTTTTTCTTAAGGTGGGCCTGGGGGGCCCTGCAGTAAGTCATAGCCCCGGGGCCCAGTGCGGTCTTAATGCGGCCCTGAGTGTGAGGTCTACCACTGTCATATCGGAAGTTTGTAGGAAGAGTTGTCATTCACCTTTTAGTGGCTATGTTGCTCTTTTTTGCTGTAACATCTTATCATACTCTTCCCACACACACTCAAACACATACCACACATTTACTCATAATCAGATCACTGCATCATCCATTTCTCTGTACAGCTGTTAGGTAATGAAACATACTTTCTACACTATAAAGGATATGAATTTGCTAAATACCTAAATGATTCTTGGTTAACATTATCTAATAGCTTTGATAGGCTGGCCCTCCATCTAGGGTGTTTTCCTGCCTATGGTCCGAGATGCTGGGATAGGCTCCAGCAGCCAAATGTATGGATGGATGTATTATCCAATAGCAGTATTATAAAAGTGTCATCAAATTCCTCACATTAAGAGCAGGAACACGTTTGTACAAGTAAACATTTTGATTTCATTTTGACTGTTCTTCTGTTGCCAAAAAGAACATGTGAAAGTGTCTGCTTTAGTGGGTTCTCTTATTTTTACAGGAAAGTGAGTGTCAGACAGTCAAACTCCGTCAGTGCAAGAGCTGTGAGTGAGAGAAAATAGTTAGTGAGATGAAAGGCAAGGTATTCTGGTCATCAGACTTTCAGTTTCACATTGAACAGTGGTTGACAACAGAACACATTGACAATTTTTTTTAGAAGGTTTTAGGTTTTAGAAGACACTCTCTGTAGTTTCTTACAAACAGACACATGCCCCCATACACACATCTCACACACTACCAGAGACAGGAAGCTGCCGGTCACATTATAAAACCGCTCTCTGCTGCTTGAGAACTTGCACAAACAACCCTACTGATATTCATTTAGATAAAAGTCAAATCGCACTTCACATACATTTTAGAAGCTTTTAGGTTTTAGAAGACATTCTCTAGTGTCTTACATACAGACACGTGCCCCCATGTACACTCATCAGAAACAGGAAGCTGCCGATCACATTGTGAAACCGCTCTCTGCTGCTTGAACATTTGCAGACACAACTCTACTGATATTCACTCAGATAAAAGTCAAACTGTACTTCTCCTTCTTATGAGGAACTTCCTCTTAGTAGGCAAACACAGTCACACTGAGTTGCCTCTATGCTTATAAAGATCATGTAAATGATAGTAAATGAATATTTCTGGTCTTTCTGTGTTCTCCGCTGAGTCACTGGGCTGTCCCCACTGTTGAATTTATTAACCACAATGAAACCCTCATGCACCTGAAGGTGTAGGTAGTATTTGAGCTGAGAAGAGGAACAGTCCGCATTTTGGTAACAGATACTTTTAAACAGCCGAAGTTAGTTCAGATAAATCACAATGCATAATGCAAATATTGCTCTCTTTGTCACTATGTCTCGGTCTATTGACATATAGGGGCAGATGAAGAATACGGTCTTAATTCAGGGGCTTCAATTTGATTTGATAAGTGTGATGTTGAGTCCATTACTGACAGTTCAGTTTTAAACTGGCAATTAAAAAAAAAAAAAAAAAGAAGAGTCTCAGTTCGTGTTTCTCATTTCCATTGTTAAGCAAAGGTAAAAAAACAACAACCTAGTTTGATTGGAAAAAAGGGATGCTTTTCTATTTTCAAATTTTTTTTAAATTGTTTTTGTTTTAATTATCCCTTTAAAGTCAACATGAATTGCAATTTGAAATCAATTTCACATCCATAATGTTACGTTGTAAACAAAGTAAAATGTCCAGTGAGTGTTGCTTAAAGAACGTTCAGTTTTATCTGGAACAGATGAACGTGATTCTGGCAACATTTTATTACGCTGACTGTTATGTATTGTGGCAGTTTAGAAATGAAATGTTCAGGGAGTGCTGCTAAAAGGTAAATCGCGTTTAAAAATAATGTACCACGTACCCTAAATCTCACCTCACCAATAGTGTTAACCAAGGCAAAAATGAGATAACTCATTTGCTAAAGCAAACATGCCATTTTAGCTTGCTCCTACAAGTCTTTGAGCTCTTTTATCAGGACTCGTGTTTTACTGGACTCATCCCTGAGCACTCCACATCACTGTACCAGGTGAGCTGCTGAGCAAGTTTACTATGTCAGAAAAGCCATGCATAAGGTACTGATTGTGTGATGCAGATGTCAAAATGTATTCATTTACAAATCATGTGCTATGGTAAAAGTGTTTTGAGGTCATAACATACTATTGTGCATGTAACCACATTATTTTTTTGTGTTATTTATTGAAGGTGCTGTATGTAATTTTTTGACCGTACTAAAGCATAAAAATACCATAATATGTTTGCAAATATTTGGGAAACATGCGAAGTTCACATACTTGTTTCTCCGATAAACAATGCTACAGCCAGTTCCTCTGCTTTGAAGTGTGAGTTCCGTGTCTGTTTTTGATTTGATGTGTATGATTTATATCCCAAATATATGTAAGGATGTATTATTATCCAATAGCAGTATTATAAAAGTGTCATCAAATTCTTCACATGGCTGTGATTCCACCCACTGGAAGTTTACCCAATAGTATTTCCACACCCCGGGATGCCAATTGGAGGAAAACACTGTGCATTGCAGCCATGGAAACCAGCGAATAAAAGGGGTCATATGATGCGTTTTCAATTTTTCCTTTCTCTTTGTAGTGTTACAAGCTCTTGGTGCATAAAGAAGATCTGTAAAAGTTGCAAAGACTAAAGGTCTCAAATCCAAAGAGATATTCTTTATAAAAGAGTCAACC
>NW_015546049.1:763867-771142 GCF_001515605.1 Sinocyclocheilus anshuiensis | reverse complement strand
GGAGATGGTGTGTGTTTCGTTGTGAAAGCGAAACTACTTTGTTTGGCCTTCCAAAAGAGGATGATATCCGCTTCGTCTTGCCTAGAGCTGAGCCGTGCTGGTCGCTAAGGGAATACATCAACTTCGCGCTGTGGATCGCCGGATCGGCTTTCACCGTGGACGAAGCGGAGTCCAGCCCGGGGTCATCACATGTGGTTGTCGCAAGCCTCCTTCGTCGAATCCGCCGGCTGCACCGTTCTCAAGCCCGCCGGCCGTTCCTCACTCTAGGCTGCCGCTCACTCTAGGCCGCCGTGGGTTTCGTTGTGAAAGCGAAACTACATTGTCGAAAGCGAAACTACGTTGTTTGGCCTTCCAAAAGAGGACACAACTAGAAATCAGTGTTTAAGTTGTATTTACAACACTGTTCAACCCAAATATTCATTTGTGTGCAGCGCATTTTATGGAGGGCTGTTTCCTGATCCTGGAAGGTAGACTACAATGCCGGCTGTTCTGACTCACAGACTGCATGAATCATTTTATTAATTTCAACAAATTTACCATCAATACAGATGCTGCATATCTAGTCTTTGGATGCGCGTCCATTGCATCAGATACGTTTTCTCACTGACACGTTCATGTGCGTTCAACTCGTAAATACGATCTATGGAAAATAATGTTTTTTGAACTTTAAACCGCATAAACACATTTCATTACACCAAATACACAAAATAATGTTTGAATAATGTCCGAATACCTCAAGCGTGTGATTAAAAAAAAAAACACACTTACAGTCTGTGAGTCAGAACAGCCGGCATTGTAGTTACTCTCCCAGGATCAGGAAACAGTCCTCCATAAAATGCGCTGGACACATCGGAATATTTGGGTTGAACTGTTCTGGAACAGTGTTGTTTTAATTGTTTTAAATTCAATATTTTGAATTTGGACTGCAGTACCCATTTCAACCGCTAGCTGTCAATAGTACATACTGCACCTGTCACGATCTGTGCTAGGAGGAGCGCGGAATGAGGAACAAGGAGACGTGGAGTACATAAACAGTGTTTAATCCTTGGAATGACGGGGGAATTTCACAACATCCAACAAGTAGAACTGACAAAGGAAGACTACACAGACTGGGGCTAATAAACACAGGGCAATCAGGGGAACACAGGTGCATGGAATCAATCAAATTAACACAATTAACATGAGGAGAAACTGGGTCACGGGGAGCAAAATACACACAGACAGTCCAGAACCTTGACAGCACCTTTATCTGTAATCATATTTTTTTTTGTAAAAAGGAATAAACGCTGTTGATGTTTTACTGCCACTAGTATTCATTCCAGCTGAAAACTGCAGTGAATTGTATGTTTGCATTTAGGTGCGGTTTTGGAGTTTTGCAAAAATGTAGGTAGAGGCACATTTTTTTTCAGTGAGCATGTGTTGGGAAAAACAATATGGTTGTTGGTGAACAAAAAGAGGACTGAAGGTCAGTATTTGTAATTCCACTCTCATCCAATCAAACAATTCTCATGTGGAACAGGGCTTGTTAAAAAAAATGTCTAAGAGGTCCAAGCCTGTTAGACAGGGTGACCAGACTGTCCCTATTCTTAAAGACCTGTCCCCGGCTGAAGCTCTCTGTGAAAATGTCCCGTTTTTCTGTGTGTTCAAAACAGCCCACAGTTAACACCTAGTGTGCTAGATATGGCACATGCTTGTTTAAAAACATTATATCATTGCATACAGTGCATCACTGTCATATTAGATTTTTCATTTTTGATATTGAATTCATATTCACACACACACACACACATGTATGCAATTGAATACATTCTTGTGTGTGTGTGTGTGTGTGTGTGTGTACGTACTTATGTCACTTTGTGTGTGTGTGTGTATTGGGTGTGAGTGTGAAATAAGAGACAGAGAGGGAGCCTTGTTTGCATGTTTCCAAATGAAAGAACCTCTCTTACCAGCTTCGGCTTGTCGTTTCCACTAGGTCCAACCCAACCCCCGATACCTTCCAAAATAAACAACCCAGTGTTAACTCACCGTTTTCATTCACCTTCATTGCTGCTCATGCTACTTGCGGCCCAAAAATATATGTCATATACATTTATAAAGGGAAAGATGACTTAGCATAAGTCTAATATATGTCTGATTCAAAATTACTTTTTTGAATTATGTGCTCAGAACAGTCTTCATAAATATTTGGTTAATAATGGTTTAGATGCCAAAATAGTTTATGATTTTTTTAATGATAAAATATGCATACTGTACATGTGTGTCTTCATTGAATTCATACAAATTGTCTCTGAAATATGCCCATTTTCCCAGATAGTGGGCCTTTGTTGACCTCCTGTCTTTCTTTAGATTTATTTGCAAGTATGAAGTTTGAAGTCAGAGGGCAGCTCATATTTAAGGCCGTTCTCTGTGAGAGTGGACCAGTCTTAGAGGTCAGTCATAGTTCCCAGAGCAGTTCTCAGGTCTGATCTAATCCTCCTTTGCCCTTTTCTTTTGCTCTTAAAGGAACACTCCACAATTTTTGAAAATAGGCTCATTTTCCAACTCCCCTAGAGTTAAACAGTTGAGTTTTACCGTTTTCAAATCCATTCAGCCAATCTCCGTGTCTGGTGGTAGCACGTTTAGCTGTAGCTTAGCATAGATCATTGAATCCTTTTATTAAGCAAATCAAGGAGTGAATTACTCATCCACTGTTTTTAAAACAGACATTTGTTGGGCTTGATTCAAGTTAATGCACAATGAGGCGCACACTTTTTATTTAGTCTCATTGAATAGACGATAAACAGTTTATATTCTAAAATCTATTTAAAGGTTGTGTTCTGTGAAAATTAAATAACATTCGGATGTAAATGGTCGGCATAAAAGTAGTGTGCGGCTAAACCTGCTGCGTCCTGTGGATCACCTTTATCTGATTGTCCGAGTCCGGAATCATTAAGCGGCATTAATATCTTCATCGGAGTTTTTCGTTGTCTCCAGATTTCTCTGTGGTTCGTGTATGTTGTTAAAAACGCGGAACATCATTTTATTCCACACAACAGGCAAGCATTACCGTTAAGTCTATTATCCACCAAAATGCAGATTCGTCACGTGACAATTCTTACGCAAATGAGATTGAGGGAGACGTTAAGTTTGTTTTGATTTATTAATTTACTTACAACAACAATTTAAAATGTATTAACTTTTACGTATTCACTTTTACATGTATTATTAACTGCATTATATACATTTTTACTTCATAGAAAAAACTTTATAAATAAATATTTAGTAAAATTCTTAAATCGCTATGGGGGAGCCAGGCCCCCCTGGCCCCCCCACAAGCTACGCCCATGGCTTTAACCTCCCGCACTCGTCCATGGCCATTCTAACCTTCATATGTGATCCACATATCTGTCAAGCTAACTAATTATGTTTTTAATGCGTGATTTGGCATAATTTGAAAACCTCAATGCTCCGACTTTCAAAAAATCCGCTCCTAGCTCCAGGCTAAATCACGCCGCTCCACTCCTTGCTCCGCTCCGCTCATATACTCTGCCGTGGGTGCAGCAGGCGCAATGATATTACGCAGCACCTGAAAATAGGCTTATTGGAAGTTACCTAGCTGGGGACTATTTTCAGGCGCTGCGTAATATCATTACGCCAGATTGAGAGTATAGTTCCTAGTTAAATAGGAAAAATATCGAAACTCTTTGGTCATTTTTGAGTGAGATGCTAACGGTCTAATCGGATTCAATTATCTATGCTAAGCTACAGCTAAAAGTGCTACCGCCAGACCCGGAGATCGGCTGAATGGATTCGAAAACGGTAAAACTCAACTGTTTAACTCTAGGGGAGTTGGAAAATGAGCCTATTTTCAAAAGTAGTGAAGTGTTCCTTTAAGTCTTAACCAGTGAGAAAGAACAGGCCTTATCATGTTTCTGTAATGGGCTACATGATGTAGGCATACATTTTGTATCGTATAGGCGTTTCGTCCACACGAATCCGGCGTTTTGGGAGAGTGAAACCCAGGATTTTAGAAAAGTGGGCAAAGCATAACGTGCACACTTACCACTTATGTGGAGTTTAGAAAGTGGGCGAAGCATAACGTACACACTTACCAGCTATGTGGATTTTAGAAAGTGCGCAAAGCATAACGTGCACACCACTTATGTGGATTTGTAGAAAAGGTGAGGTGAGGTGAGGTGAAGTGACATGTGGCCAAGTATGGTGACCCATACTAGGAGCTGAGAAGATCGTTGGTGCCTCTCTCCCCTCCCTCCAGGACATTTACAACACCCGTCTCACCCGCAAAGCCCTCTGCATTGCAGGTGATCCCACCCACCCAACACACAGCTTCTTTAGTCTGCTGCCATCAGGGAGGAGACTGCGGAGTCTCCAGGCCAGGACCAGCAGACTGAAGGACAGCTTCATCCATCAGGCTGTCAGGAAGCTGAACTCCCTCCCGACCTTGCCCCCCCTCCCCTCTTTTGCCCCACGCACCACTGAACTCTGACGGACTCTCCCACTCCCCCCTCCCAAATACACACACACAGTCACTTTAATCAGTCTAAATAAGCTCTTTTTGCACTACAAATCATTATATCTGCACTGTTGTTTACTTCACTGGTTTGCACTCTATCTGCCATGTGCCGTGTGCTGCTTTATATATATTTTTTTATATATTTTTTTACATTTTACCTTATTTGTATATTTGTATAGTTGTATTTTATACTTAATCTGTATATCTGTATTTATGTTCTACTGTTAGTGTTATCTGTATGCACCAAGGGTCTGAGAGTAACGCAATTTCAATTCTCTGTGTGTATGTGCTGTACATGTGGAAGAATTGACAATAAAGCAGACTTGGACTTGAACTTGAACTTGAACTATACTACATCATTTTGTGTTGGTTTCATGGTTTCGTGTGGACGCAGATATTTCTTGAGACGAGGGGGAAAAAAGATCGGATAGGGAAAGCTCTGGCTTTGTGTGGAGGTAGCCTTAGACGCAGAACATCTTTATGACCAGATGAAAGGGATGACACTTCAGACGCGCACTCCTCGCCTCAGCACCAGGTGCTAGTCAAACGAGCACAGAAAAGGTACAGGTGACAGAGCGAGCTTCAGTAAAACCACAGTGAACTGCAGTCAGATGAGATGTTGTCAGGCCATATGTCAGTAAAAACTAAATTTCCTGTCTTGTCAGCCGTGTCATACTGTGCTCAAATGCACACACAAATGCAGTGGCGGCGCTGCGTATAATTTCATATTAAAGCGCAAATGAAACTACGAGCATGCAATATCATAGTTATGTCTTCAGTTAAGTCAAGTTACCAAAAAGGCAATTAAAGCTGCCTTAACACTGTGCATGCAAGTATTTGTTATATATGAGTCACATTTAAGAACATGCCTCTGAAATGCAGTGGTTTCCCTGATCTAACACACCCCATTCAACTCGTCAGCTCATTAATAGAGACTTTAAGATCTGAGGTGGGTCAGAAAAGGTAAAGAGTTGTGAGAAAATGCAATGCGTGTCAGATCCACATCATGTTCAGCAGCGGCAGCTCTTAAAATAATAGCAGCCAAAAAACAACTGTGATGTCTGTTAATCAAAGAACAATAGAAAAAAGAGGAAATCAATAACTTTTGTAGCTTTAAGGATTCATCTATATTTAATTTAGAATTTAGTGTTTGCTACTTTATTCCATTTCTAAATATTTCCTATTTGCTGAAGGGCACAGGTAAATATGACATTTATTACAATGGGTTTATGTGAAGATTGGTTCACTTAAATTAGAAGTTATTTTTTAAAGTCTAGTAAATGTTAAAATTGATAGCTCTCAAAGTCAATTATACTGTAATAATGAAAGGCTATAGTTAAATATTAGAGAGAGAAAAAAATTCCTAGAGGCATCAATAGTATTGTTATAAGTGATACTCACCTTCAATCATAAAAATATGCTATTAAACAAATATTAAGAATATACAGTCTTTGTTTTTCTACATTAATTTGAAGATTGAATGTGTAATTATTGCAATATAAAAGTATATTTATAAACTTTAATTTTAGGTGGGATTAATCACGATTAATATCAGAAAACAAATTGTGATTAATTAGTTCATTTTTTTAATTGATTGACAGCGCTAGTTAAAATTATTTCTCCTATCACCATATCCATGCAGAGTTTTACAAAAGCCATAGGTTCCCCTGAAGGCTCTTTGTTTGCAGAAACATGCAGGAAAAACATAAAACAGGATGATATCATATATAGGGGCCACTGCAAACCATCATGACTGTAAGTCAAGGTCAGTGAGTATTTTAAAATATCAGCTAATTTAAAAATTTTATGACAAGGCAAGGTTAGTTCAGGTTGTAAAATGCCATGTGGTGCGATGCCCCAAAAACCCAATTATATTTATTATTAAAGACTCCCTGTGGTTAAAATCAAGTTTTTAATCTTTACATGTCAGTGTGGTGTTTTTAAGATGCTTAAAACAAACCATGTTCTAATCCATCGTTCAACACCATTGTTGAGAATTTTCTACTTAAAGTGATCATGACATGTTTTTTTTTTTTTAGGGACTAAGCACCGAAGTTGCGAAGGCACCTATTGTATCCGTTGACTTTCTTCCTCCTCTTCTTCTTCCTCTTCTTCTTCTTCTTCTTCTTCCATTTCTTCTTCTTCCACTCTTGAGTCTACACTCTAAAAAAAAAAAGGTTCTTCCAGCGGTTCTTTGGAGGGTTAAGGTGCTATATAGCACCACTACCGTATAAAGAACCTGTTAAGCACCTATATGGTTCTTCAGCGGTTCTTCAGCGGTTCTTTGGAGTTGATGAGGTGCTATATAGCACCACTACCATAAAACCTGTAAGACCCTGTATAGTTCTTTAAAGGTTCTTTAACTCTCTTAGTCTCTTAGTTTAGTTGGGGAAAGGGTTAAAACAACATTAAAATACAGTCTATTTCTTGAAGATATAATTTTTTTTTACCCCCAAGGCCCCCATAATGAAATATTCCAGGGCCCCCACATGAGACCTTTGACCTCAGAAAAAAGGACCTCTCCACAAACAGCAACACCAACTTCACACATTACTAACCAGTTAGACTTTATTTCTGGAGTATCTAAAACAGAAGTCCTTTATTGAGAATTCAGTTTTTTCTTTTTTTCAACTTACCATTTTGGTGAATAGCGTTTGCTTTAGTTGCCTCTTGACCCTTGACTTTAACTTTAAGTTAAAATAAGTTTCTCTTTGGCTGTTGCAATAGTGTTTATAAAGCACATATGTAATGGCAAGGAACTT
>NW_015546049.1:757163-763811 GCF_001515605.1 Sinocyclocheilus anshuiensis | reverse complement strand
TTTTTTTTTTTTGTCCATTTTTGTCACCGATGGAGTTTGGGTTCCTTGCCACTGTCGACTTTTGGCTTGCTTAGATAGGAACATTTAATATTTGGCAATATTGTCAACTTGATTCCACAGACACAATTTTATGAGAAGTGAACTGAGCTGGATGATGACATCACTGAATCAATAATGAACTGACTTGAACTGAAAAATGGACTGTCCTCTTTTAAGAGCTGCTTTACAGCAGAATTGAATTTTGTCTGCATTATTGAAACACTATTTTCCTGTTTAACGCTGTAACTGTTTCCTGTTTGACACAATCTGTATGTCACAACACACAGTTCACAGGACTTTATTGAGGGAAACACCCGGAAAACACAGGTAAATATATATCGGAGTGTCAGCAAGGCACTGGAATGACTTATCTTGAGTTAAGCAGTCTTTGTGTAAGGCAGGAAGGATAGGGATCGATGGACAGGAAGACCAGCTGAAGATCATGAAGATAGGTGAACGGGATCCAAGTAGTCAGGTAAGTCTTGCACATAAGCGAGAGACGAGACCAGATGGTTGGGTGCCAGAGAGTGTGGGTTTATATGCTGGTCCTTATTTAAGAGACAGAGACAGGTGCTGGGAATCAATACTCAGGTGAATTGGAACGGAGAGGTGGAGCTTGTAGGGTCTGACGCTGACGGGATGGCTGGATCCGTGACACTGTATTGTGTAAAGTGCTTTATAAATAAAGGTGACTTGTCTTATTACTCTATTCAGGTGCAGAATCAGAGTCTATATTAAACAACAGTCCAACATTCATTCAGGGAACTGGTGTGAGGGGCTTGTGGGTTGCTGTTCCTGGAGCCTTTTTAAAAAGGAACCCTGTGAAACTTCTTGCTTTGACTCTAAAAATGACTCTGTTGTTGTCTTCTTGCATTATTGGCAATCTATTTTCCTGTTTAACACTGTAAAGCTACTTTGACACAACCAGTATTGTATAAAGCGCTATACAAATAAAGGTGACTTGACTTGACTAATTACTTGGCCAGCTTGGCCAGTCAGAATCAAGCATTCCAGACAGCCATCAAATAATGTTAAACGTGAATAAGACAAATTGTTCAAATTGTTGGCAAACTGCTTTTCCATACAATCCCTCCATCTGCCATTGGTAAAAAAAAATAGATAGTCCCGCCCCAAGCTTATGCTATTGGCCAGGATGCTCAAATAAACAGAGCAATGTTTTGATAGCAACCACAAACAGTCTTTACATTGTTTGTCATATTCAGAAAAAAAAATCTATAAATAAAAAAATCATCTGACCACTTCCTAAATAAGATCAAATGTGACAGGCTATCTTCCCGGCTACATCGACATCAACAATTTTCAATTTTTACCCAGCTGATTTCTCACTGGAATGCAGTAAATCTCAGTTTGAGAGCTACAGGTATAGATCATCTTCATCTTGGAGGTCAGGGTGAAGGTCTCTGAAGGTTTAATGCTCTTGCTCGTATCTCTGGGTATCCAATTATTAATTGGACAGGGTTCTTCAGCGGTTCTTTGGAGTTGATGAGGTGCTATATAGCACCACTACCGTATAAAGAACCTGTTAAGCACCTGTATGGTTCTTCAGCGGTTCTTCAGCGGTTCTTTGGAGTTGATGAGGTGCTATATAGCACCACTACCATAAAACCTGTAAGACCCTGTATAGTTCTTTAAAGGTTCTTTAACTCTCTTAGTCTCTTAGTTTAGTTGGGGAAAGGGTTAAAACAACATTACAGTGTATTTCCTGAAGATGACTTGGTTCTCAACCTTTTTGCCCCCAAAGAAATATTCCAGGGCCCCCACACTGGACTTTTTGACCTCAGAAAAGCATAAAAGTGGTTCAAAACAGCTTTTGCCATTGTAGTAAATTCTCATTCATAGCAAACATTTGAGAGTGGAGTAACATATCTCAAATCTAAGGAGGGGAATGGGGTTCCACTTGGTTCATAGCACCATTTGACAAAGGTGAGTTTTTTCTTTTTTTCAACTTACCGTTTTGGTGAATAGCGTTTGCTTTAGTTGCCTCTTGACCCTTGATTTTAACTTTAAGTTAAAATAAGTTTCTCTTTGGGTGTTGCAATAGTGTTTATAAAGCACATATGTAATGGCAAGGAACTTACTGTAAAATCTTTTCATGCATCTGAGTCTCTGGTTGCATATTATCAAAATCTTTATTCTTTTATGAGTTTTGTATTATTGCAGCTCTACGATACAATGTGACAATATGAGAAAATTGTATAAACCACTTTTAGAATGATGGGTTATAAAGTTACGAGCCAAAGAACCGCTTTTAGTGCTATATAGCACCATTTTTTTTTAGAGGGTATGGCAGCCCATAGAATGGCACAAAGATAGAGTACAGTCTGAACTGTCACCATATCAAATTTGGAGTCTCTAAGGCTGCGTTTACACTTGGCATTACTTCGCAATCACATGCAGTCAATCAGGACACGACGCGTTTACACTTGGCAACATCAAGTGACTTCTCTATCTGGATAACCGATCGGATCTCTTTTTCCCGCACAATATTTAAATAAGTCTTCTGACATTTCGGGAGAGAGGGGGCAGGGTTTTGTATGACGTCGACCTGCGAATGCAGACACACTGGATTGTGTTTACATTACACTGAGATCTGATCACAATTGGTCCTCAACTACCTGTGGACCAGAATCCTTGGCTCATGCAGAGTCGAAGGCACACCAAAATTTTTAATTCTACTGGTCATGTTTTTTTGCAATTTTTAATAGTTTAAAAAACCTACTTTTTTGAACTCATCCTAGATGGTTTGTCTGATTTTCACCAATATTGGCTCAGATCATCTTCAGACCATGCTGGCTAAAAGTTATGGAATTCAAGTTGATGAGTCAAATCGTTCTCGAATAACGACACAAACGAATTTGATGAAGAGCACGCAAAAATGGATATGAGGCTATATTTCTGAAATGCTTCAGCGTATTGAGACCAAACTTGGTGTCTGTTATAATAACCATGACCTGAGGCTACTTGCATATTTTCGCCACCTAGTGGTCAGGAGATATGAAAAATGGCTATTTTTGCTTATAACTTCTGAACGGTTTGGCCAAAAACCACAAAACCAGTCTCTTTAGATTCGGTGCAGCATGCCGAGTCGAACGATACACAATTTTCCCATGTCAGCCATGTTGGGCATTGGCCATTTTGAATTTTGTCATAAAATGCTATGTTTTATGAACACATTAATGTATAATTACGAAACTCTGTATGTGTATTTGGCACCATGCCCTGATGGTACTCAAAATGTTTCGGGTCAAAAGTTATAATGACATTTCCAAAAATACTAATGACTTTTTAGAATATTAGCCTATTGTAATGAAACTGGTCTCAATATATTCTTTGGGTCATGCTGAGAACATAGATACCAAATTTGCCATAGTCAACCGAACTTCCTGTCCACCTTTTTGATTTGTGTTGAAAACCTACATTTTCGAACTTCTCCTAGACCGTTGGTCCAATTTTCACCAAATTTGACTCATCTGGCAAAAAGTTATGGATTTTGTGTCAGTATACGAAATGGTTATCGTTAATGCATCATCAAATATGCTGGAATGATGTCAAACTGCATCTGATGCTGTATCTCTGCAAAGCTTTGACATATACACACCAAACTTTGTATGTGCCATTGTGACCTCACACTGACCACGCCACATCAATTTGGTAACAGCACCACCTATTGGTCAAAAGTGATAAATCATTTATATGAAGCCATTAACCATTTATAATGAAATTTCAAAAAATGCTAATAACTTTTGATTAAAAAAGCCTATTGTAATGAAACTCAAACCAAACTTGGTGTGTGCTATAATAACCATGACCCGAGGCTACCTGAACAGTTTCGGTGCAGTGCCACCTAGTGGTCAGGAGATATGAAAAATTGATATTTTTGCTAATAACTTCTGAATTGTTTGACCAAAAATCACAAAACTGTTGATGCCAAAATGACTATGAGGCTGTATCTCTGCTAAGGGTGTGCCATATCATACCAGCCACGATAATACCATACACGATAATATACATTTTTACAGGATAAAAAAGTGTCATATCGTGATATCAATGATATAGTGACGCGATGCCATATGGCGTATTTATGTTCCCTAGCGTGCACAACAACAACACCACAAACCCAATAGGTGTGTTCGACTGTGTGTGCAGGTGTGCAGACTGATCGGTGTATGACATCAAAGTATCACGAGAGCGGTTATAGAGCATATTCGAGCACACACTCTTACCGTCAAAAATAGGCAAGGCGCCTATCTTTTTAGCGAAGCGGTGCGGAGAGCATACACTGATCATACACTGATCGGTCTGCTTCAAGTCGAACACACAGCTGCTGCTGCCACCTTATGACAATAGATTTACACTTCGAGTTAGGTAGTCTGTCATTGATGACAGTAGCTCATTGGAAAAGGATGGAAAATGCCCTTCATTTTGTTTGCACTAATAAATGCTGCTGCCTGCCAGCTGCAATCACCAGTAAAACGTTGTTCCATATTTTTTTCTGTATCGTCATAAATATCGTTATCGCAAATATTCTTGGAATATTGTGATATAATTTTGAGGCTATATCGCCCACCCCTAATCTCTGCAAAGCTTTAACATATTGACACCAAACTTTGTGTGTGCCATTTTCACCTCACACAAAACACACCACATTGATTTGATAACAGTGCCACCTATGAAATCGGTTTTATTTTTTTCCCAAATTCCATTTTATTTCCAAATTCTTTTTTTTCCCATTTGGATTTTTCTAGATTCCGTGTGTTATTTTTGTTGTTGTTTTTTTTCATTTAAAATTTTCTAGACTCTGTTTTAATGGTTAGATTGTATTAATCAAAAAGCATTTCTAATTAATTGACATCATGAAACTTACAATATTTAGCAGGAATTTATTAAAAGTTTAACAAAAATTACATTTTAATTATGTTTTCTATTAATTTTCAGAATTTCCATTTTTAATGGTTTCATTAAATTTTAATAATCAAAAGCATTTCTAATTCAGTGATTTTATTAACACACACACACACACACACAAAAAAAAGATTTTTCTGCTAAATAAATTCTGGTAAATAATTTTTCTGGTAAATATTCCTTTAAAAATAATGTTTTAATAAAAATTTCAGTAGTAGTAGTAGTACTATCATTACATTAAGTAATATATTTCTGTCACAATTTCTTCAAGTTAACCTGAGCTTTTATTTTGATGGGTTGCTGTGAAGACCTTTAAGTTTGTGTTTGTATATGATATCACAGTAGTTTTTTTCTCAAAAGAAACAGTAAAATGCTCATGAAGTGACTTTCAGAGCAGTTGTAGAGATTATGTTCATGTCTTCTTATATTGAGGTGGCAGAGGCTGAAAACACAGCGAGCGTCACACTTCAGTAAGCGTGTAGTAAACAAAATTGTGCACTTGTGCCATTCGTTCACACACAGAGACACACGGAACATGCAGGATTCATATTTAAATAGTATTTTTGTGGCTTCATATTCACAGGCACTAGTCCATATCGCATTTTGATGTAAGTGTGACTTTTGATTTTTCGCTGTCATTCCGGGTTATACAGTAAATTCCATTTTTATCACTGGATTCTACAATTCCTTCCGTGTTTTCCACATTGCAGAAATCATACGGTCCTACACCTATTTGTCAAAAGTCATAACCCGTTAAATCATATTACTAGTGGTTCTATTTATGATTTTTCAGCTATTTTGACTAAAATCATCTAAAAATGGCTTCAATTACTCATTGCTGCAGTTGGTCTGATGCTTGCTGCATTGCTTGCTTCTGTAGTGCTTGACACCCTAATTGCTGCTTGCAGCAATATTTATTATTATTATTATTTTAATATGTTCTAAGAGGTTCGCTTATAATGTTAATAATGTATTTTTTGCACAAAAAACAAATATATTTGCGAACAAATTATTATTTTCAATCCTCATTATGACCCTGTGTCTGAAATTATCGGTTTTAAATGGGCTGTCCCTTTAAAGATTGTCAGTAAAAAGCCACTGTTATGATTGGCTAATATCATTGCATAGGAAACAGTATCAACATCCCTTCGCTATTGCACGTGCGTAAGTGTTTTTAAAACATTATGCATATAAAACTGTCATTTACAGAGTGTTATGAAATTGTTTATTTATGGTTTGCGATGCAACTGCTGTCAGATCAAGAACAGCTGACTGCTTTTAACAAAAGTATCTTTGCGAACTCTTCTGCAAATCTATTATATAGATTCATTACACATAAAGTGAAATATTTCAAGCCTTTATTTCTTGAAATTTTGATGATTATGGCTTACAGATAATGAAAACCCAAAATTCAGTGTCTCAGAAAATTTGAATATTACATAAGATCAATAAAAAAAGGATATTTTAAACAGAAATGTCAGGCTTCTGAAACGTATGTTCATTTCTATGCACTCAATACTTGGTTGGGCCTCCTTTTGCATGAATTACTGCATCAATGCTGCGTGGCATGGAGGCAATCAGCCTGTGGCACTGCTCAGGTGTAATGGAAGCCCAGGTTGCTTTGATAGCGGCCTTCAGGTCATCTGCATTGTTGGGTCTGGTGTCTCTCATCTTCCTCTTGACAAT
>NW_015546049.1:746878-756996 GCF_001515605.1 Sinocyclocheilus anshuiensis | reverse complement strand
ACAGTCCAGTTCTTTTTCTCCACAGCCCAGGTAAGACTCTTCTGACGTTGTCTCTGGTTCAGGAGTAGCTTGACACGAGGAATGCGACATTTGTAGCCCATGTCTAGGATTCGTCTGTGCGTAGTGGCTCTTGATGCACTGTCGCCAGCCTCAGTCCACTCCTTGTGAAGCTCCCCCAAATTCTTGCTGGTGCACCTTTTCCTACCACACTTTTTCCTTCCACTCAACTTTCTATGAATATGCTTGGATACAGCACTCTGTGAACAACCAGCTTCTTTAGCAATTCAATTTTGTGGCCTACCCTCCTTGTGGAGGATGTCAATGACTTCTGTCAAGTCAGCAGTCTTCCCCATGATTGTGTAGCCTACTGACCCAGACTGAGAGACCATTTAAAGGCTCAGGAAACCTTTGCGGGTGTTTTGAGGTAATTAGCTGATTAGGGTGTGACACCATGACTTTCCAATATTGAACTTTTTCACAATATTCTAATTTTCTGAGACACTGAATTTTGGGTTTTCATTATCTGTAAGCCATAATCATCAAAATTTCAAGAAATAAAGGCTTGAAATATTTCACTCTGTGTAATGAATCTATATAATATATGGGTTTCACTTTCTGAAATGAGTGACAAAAAATATTGACCTTTTTCATGATATTCTAATTTTTTGAGATGTACCTGTATAACTAGTTGTCAATGTCTTGATCTGGAGGCAGTGTATATGTATGCAAATGTTGGTGCCCTTGTGACGTCACATGCCACCACATATCCAAACGAGCCATTTTTGAAGCTTGATTACATGAATGCTTTGTTTATAATGAGGAAGACGTTTTAAGCTATGAAACTTGCAGGATGTTTTAATGGTACAAAGACCTGTTATATGTCAAAAGATCCAGGCAAATTTGATTTCTCATGTCATGACCCCTTTAAAACTGTGGTGTACCAAAGACAGTCTCAGAAATGCCATTTGAAAACACCCGTTTCCTATGTCACTAACATATAACCATTTCCGTCAACTTTTGGGGTAGGGCTTTTCACATTATCATTTCTTTTCTTGAAAAGAAAAGTGTAAAAGTTTTTAAATCATATGCCATGTATACAAATAGCACACATTTCTAAGAACTTGGCACATGTCTTTTAACCCTGTGTTTTAAGCCATGAAATAATACACAGACAAGTTGTGTATTAAATCCAATACAGTAGGCTTAGGGTTAAGCTATAAAAAAAACTATACAACTGAAATGAATTTTCCCTTTCTTTGTAGTTGACAATATCTGTCAATGTCTTTGTGTATTTAGCCTAAACTGGACTCTAGTAGGTCTCTAGAAACTCCAGTGTGGTGGTTGTAAAGCAGCGGCCACTCTGCCAACTGGCTTGTCATGAGCAATATATGTCCAGTGATGTTCACTCAAACACACATACCTAAAAACATGTGCACACACTGCTTTAGTTATTTTATCACAAATCAGTTACAAAGACAAAATGTGTGTGTGCTAGTTTTTAAGGGTCCATTTGACCCTGATCACAGAGAAACATGCAGCTGCTGTTAGTGTGCTTGGTAACTGAAGACAACACTTGTGTGTGGGTCTCTCATTACTGTCATGTGTTCAATATTGTGACTTTATGGACTAGTAAAGCCTTGAAACAGATCTTTTGTTGATGATTTTACACTTTTTGTGTTTTAGTATAATTGTTTTTTTTTAACTATAAGCTGTTATTTTGTACTCAAAGAGAATTGTGAAGGATTGTTGATCTGGACCTTTTGTAAGTAATGGAAAGTATTCCCAAAAAATGGGGCAGCAAAATGGATTTATATGTATAGCTTATATTTATAGATAACCTCAAATAAGGTTTGCGCTCCATCAGCCCCTGGTGCTGTGTCATGTTTGCTTAAATCAGCAAACCAAACTCAGTTTGATATTCTCTTCATTCTTTTTTTAATGAAAAGAATTTCATTAAAGAAATATAGCTGCAAGCAGCGATGCTGGGCCCAAGACACCAGTGCAACCACCACCCCGGTGGCATCAGGAAATACACGGTGCACGGTGTGCACATGCCAGAGTAATGCTCTGGCAGTCTTGTTTAAGGGTTACAGCAATAAAAGGGTTACATTATAAAACATCAAGAGTGTGAAACACACACACACACACACAGAGAGAGAGAGAGAGAGAGAGAGAGAGAGATCACCTTTATTTACAACATATAGGTAATACCAAAATGTGTTACTACTGCAATCTACATTTCACAATCGTCAGTCTCAATTACAAAAGATCTACAAATAATAAAAATAATAATACTAACAATAACAGTATTAATAGTAACAAGAAATACAATAACCAAGCAACCCAAACAAAATATAATGACAAAATGACTTTAGAAAGCCAACAACAAATCATCATTTTCATTGACTTCACACAACACTCCATTTATGGCCCAAGTATTCACAAACATTGATAAACATCCTACAAGTTTGTAATATGCATATTGTATCCTGAGTCTTGATGCAACTAAACCCAAGAACATCAACAAGGGATCTAATGTATCTTTACCAAGCATCTTGTTTTTCCTTGTTTTCCATATAGCGAGTTTAGCAGTTCCAAACATAAAATTTAATAAAACCAAAACATGTTTTTGACTCACTGAATATTTTGGCCCCAGAATAAACAATTGATAGGAAAAAACTTCACCTAAAAATGATACCCAACGTGATAAAAAAGAAAACAAATTACCCAAACGTACACATTGCACAAAAAGATGAAAAATTGTTTTATTTTCAGTGCAAAAAAGACAACCCACCCCTACATTTGGATTGAGGTGCACCACATGTCTGTTCGTGGCTATCGCACCATGTACAATCCTCCACTGTAAGTCACCAGTCCGTTTATCAATTGGACGTTTGTAAAGTGACCGCCAGCTACCTTTGGGGGAGATGTCCATTCCAAAAAAAAACAGTCAATTTTGATGACATTACTCCAGATAGAAGATGTGCATTGGTCACTTTCACACAAGTCACATACAGAGCCTTTTTACTAACAGACTCAAAACTATCCAACTGAGGGGTTTTAAAGGACAATATACGATGTTCCTCCTCATGCCATTCTCTTGAGTCAGCAGTTATCATCAAGGATGGAAAATCATATTCACACCCAGCCATCCATTCTTTCATATGGTTAGAGTTGTTGATGAAATGTCTTTGATCAAAATTCAGCTCTCCAACCAATTCATCAATAAACTGTTTCAGGAAACGAATAGATTTTATCCCAGTTTTCTCAGCCAGAGTCTCCACACTGATGCTCAAAATATGGCCAAGTTTTACGCATCCAGCAGCTATTAGCCGTAATGACAAATTGGCAGAGCATAAATGTCTAGAAGGTAAAAAAGGATTCTGGAACAATGGCTCTTCCATCAGCCACAAACCTGCACGTATTCCAGCCGGTCTTGATACAACAAAAACTTTCCAAGCTTCCATCATAGATCTATAGAAGGGTGTCAAATCTGTTAAAGTTGTTTCATTCAAGCGCAGTAAAAAAAGATGTTTATCAAGTCCCATATTGCCTGCTTTCCTCAAAAGTGCGACCGCAGCGTTAATCCATGCAATATCACTGTTATACAGCAGTCTCTGAGCAGCTTGCAGACGAAAAGCCATAAGTCTAGATCTAATATCTACAAGACCTTGCCCCCCTTCTTGTACAGGCAAAAAAAGGACAGCTGATCGAACCCAGTGCTGCCCTGACCAAAAAATATTCACCAGCATCCTTTGAATGTCTTGAAGTAGTCCAGCGGGAGGCTGTAATACAGTACATTTATGCCACAGAGCAGAAGCGACCAAGTTGTTGACAACTAAAAATCTCCCCCTGTAGGATAACTGGGGTAGCAACCAGTTCCATCAAAGGTAATTTGCGTATCCAAAGCAGTCCTAGATGTAGAGTCTATTTGAGAAAGTTCATGGAAAAGTTGTGCTTCACAACTAGAATTGCAATGATCAGCTTTATAGAGAGAAGAATAAAAGTCAACAGCATGACGACGCATTTCTGTAATGTCATTTGTAATCTTCCCATCTGGAAGACGTAAACATGTCATCTGCTTATATTGTGCCACTGAACGTTCTAAATTAAAAAAATAAGCGCTTGGTGCATCCATATCAGTGACTGATGTAAAACGTGACCTCACCAACGCTGCCTTCACCCTCTCATTCAGATGAAAACTTAGCTGTTTTTTTTTCTGTTGTAAGTCATTTACAAAAGCTGGATCATTTCTTCTTAGTATTTCTGTCTCTATAGACTCAATATCTCTTTCCAGGGCTTTAATAGTTTCTCTTTGAGTGGTAGTGCAATATGCAGTGTACTGTTGACAGCAAAGTCAACAAAGTTTTTTTCTTTCCAATAGTTCCAGAATGCCACAAAATGTTCAGAAAATAAAGCATCCTGCAACAATTTAGCATTAAAATGCCAATAAGATGATTTTCTTGGAAACTGTACCATGTTTACTGAAATAAAAACCAGATGGTGATCAGAAAAACCTATAGGAGAAATACAACAATCCACAACCCTGTTATTAAAATTTTTTGAAACATAGATTCTATCTAATCGAGCAGCACTTACTCTGTTGTCCAAAATTTTAACCCGTGTATATTGTTTGTCAAATGGATGCTTGATTCTCCATGTATCTAAAAGTTCAGCCTCTTTCACCAATCTTGACAAATAGCTGGAGGAAAGCATATGAGGTTCTACATTGTTACGGTCATCATTGAAACACTCTGTACAATTCCAATCTCCACCAATAATGATGTCTCCAACACTAAAATCTTGTCTTAAGACATTAGTTAATATACTAAAAAAACTGTAGCCGCTCATGTCCCACATTTGGTGCATAAACGTTTATAAAATAAATTGTCATCCCTTCAATAATAGTTTTAACAAGGACAAGATGACCTTTTACAAATTCTTCTGTTTTTTCAATACTAACTTTTTTTCTGGAGAAAAAAGGAGAGCAATTCCCGCACTCAGATTTGTACCGTGACTATTTATACCGTATATACTGACCTTTCCACCACATCCCCCACTCTATTTCATTCTCAATATCACTATGGGTTTCCTGCAATAAAATGACATTTAACTTTTTATTCTGCATTACTTCAGACACTAAGGCTCTTTTATGTCTATCCCTCCCTCCATTAATATTTAATGAACCCACCCTCAAAAGATCCATATATGTGTTTAGGAAGGATAGAATAAAGACACCAGCAAAGGAAAACAGCAGAAAGAAAGACAAGATCACCACGTGATGCATGGTTAACAACTTACAAAAAAGCTTTTAGCCTCTTCTTCTTATCCACTCTTCTACATTTTCTAATGACTGTAACATGCTTTTTTAAACGAAAACGTTTCTTTTCACTCAACTGATCAAGATTCACATTCTTTTGCAGAGACGCCACTGACCTCTCAAATTTATCAACATCAGGAAAAAAATCCTTGATATTGACTTGTTTCCCAAACGTCTCATCAAGAAACCCATTAATTTCCTCTAATGTATACATAGAGGAATCTTTAATGGTTATACCCTGAGAATCACCTTCAGGTCCACAAACAGAAGAACCTCCTTGGGAATCACATTCATAATCAAATATAGAACCATTTTCGTCGGATACAACATCATCCATTGCACTACCATCATTGCTTAGACACAGCTCTCTCTTTCTTGAACCCAAACAAACCGGCTCCTCACATCTTGAACTGGGCCCTGCAGCTACCAAAATATTATCTTGCTGCTCATCTGCATTTATATTTTGTACAGTTACAGTATTCGCAGTATTTTCATTTTGCTGACGTTCATTTACATTGGTTTCTATATCACTGACAACATGCTCATTTGCTTCCATAGCGGACGGCGCCGCAACAGAATCGCTTACCTCTGATGAACCTGCTTGCTTCTCTTGAGTAATGTGCTCCACCACTTCTTCTCCTGAGACAGTAGGCCTATTCCCTGGTTCACGCTCTCGATTATGTGGGCATGCGAACTTTTTATGGCCTAAACATTCATAATCAAATATAGAACCATTTTCGTCGGATACAACATCATCCATTGCACTACCATCATTGCTTAGACACAGCTCTCTCTTTCTTGAACCCAAACAAACCGGCTCCTCACATCTTGAACTGGGCCCTGCAGCTACCAAAATATTATCTTGCTGCTCATCTGCATTTATATTTTGTACAGTTACAGTATTTGCAGTATTTTCATTTTGCTGACGTTCATTTACAGTTTCTATATCATTGACATTGACAACATGCTCATTTGCTTCCATAGCGGATGGCGCCGCAACAGAATCGCTTACCTCTGATGAACCTGCTTGCTCCTCTTGAGTAATGTGCTCCACCACTTCTCCTTCTCCTGAGACAGTAGGCCTATTCCCTGGTTCACGCTCTCGATCATGTGGGCATGCGAACTTTTTATGGCCTAAATCGCCGCAATCGAAGCACCTTAAACTACCAGTTGTTGCATACACCATATAGGTTCTCCCTTCATGTCGTACTCGAAATGAAACATCTAGCGTATTTTCTGCGGATTCTAGAAACATAAACGCCTGTCTTCTAAAAGACTTAACGTGCCTCAAAGACGGATGTTTACAGCCTAGCGTAATTGTTTTGAAACCACTAGCAAATTTGCCAAACCGAACTAATTCCCGCTCCAACGCGTCATCAGGAATGAAGGGTGGAACATTCGATACCGTAATTTTCGCTGTTGGAGCATGTAACGGGGTAACTTGAACAAAGTTGTCATTTATAACAAGACCTTTCTCGATTAGTTGGTTAACAACAAAGTACTTGAGCCGCTTGAACTCGTACGCCGCTGGTATTCCCTCTTCCCATGGCACAGTCAGCTCAATAATATGGACCTTCTTGGCCGCTGTGGCCCACACCACAGCATCTGGCCTTAATGTTGTCTGAGTGATCTCTGTTGGGAAGATAAGCTGGGTGCCCAGGTCAACACGCATCTTCCATCCCTTTCCAGGAGTGAGCAGACATGTTGTCCTACCCGCCACTGTCTTCTGCCTGCCTTCTCATGGTCTGAGGAACGGGATATTTGGCCGAATGGGATCTGAAGAGCTATTTGCCTGGACTCTACATCTTTCCAACTGCTCCGCCAACTTCCTCAGCACCTGATTATGCCGCCATCTAGAGCGGCCCTGCGTCAATGCAACATTACACCCCGACAAGATATGTCGAAGGCCTGCATTGGCTTCATTGCACAGTGGGCACTTGTCCTCACTTCCAAACCACTGGGAGAGATTTCGGGGACAAGGGAGGGTGTCATACACTGCCCTCACGAGGAAGCTGATCGCCGGATACGTGCCCAGGCTGTGACCCTGGGGAGAGATTTCGGGGACAAGGGAGGGTGTCATACACTGCCCTCACGAGGAAGCTGAGCCGCGACTGCGGGGTTCGCCAGATATCTGCCCAGGTTATGACCCTGTTAGTACTATCCTCCCAGCGGGTCCATGCTCCTTGTTTGCCCTGGGAAACAGCCTTAATGAGGTAACGGTCCTGTTCCACTCGTGAGACCTCTTCCACCACCATGGATTTCCTCTGCTCCCTTGTGCTTTGGACCAGAACTGGACTGGCTCTCCCCAGCCCAAGCCTGCTCGGCTGTGTTGGACTCTTCCCATGACCTCCTTGTGTTGTAGCCTGTTAATGGTTGTAGCCTCCATCTGCGCCCAGTGCGGATGGTCACCCCTGCGCTCTTCACTGCTTTGAAGCTCGAATTCCTTTAGCTCGAATACAAGACGGGTCTTCTCCTGCTTGTATCCGAGGTTGATGGACTTCAAAGGAAGCTGAAGAGCATTCTTGCCGAAGAGGCCTGTATCAGAGAAGCAGCGCGGGAGGCCCAACCACTTCCTGATGTAGGTGTTGGAGATGGTGCCCATCCTGCTAACCAGGGATGACGGTATTTCGGACACCTTCAGAGGCCACATCACACGCTGGAAAAGTGTGAATTGGTAACACCATGCCTTCAGTTTCCCCGGAAGCTGGCTGCTGTCGATTTTTCGAGCCCCTCTCTCAGCTGCTTCTGCATCAACTTCCCCATCTGTCTGTCGGAGAGCTCTGACGTATACTCCCTTCCAAGACTTCGGACGGGTTGCTCTTTCAACAATGGTATCTTCTCCCCTCCTGCTGGGAACACCGTCCTGTCGTCCCTCACCCCTTTCCTGATTGAAAGGCTCCTAGGCTTTGAGGGCTTAATCTTCATCCTAGCCCATTGTATCAGCTCGTCAAGGCACTTGAGGAGCCGGGCTGTACATGGAGCTGTCTGTAAGATGGTTGTCACATTATCCATGTACACTCTCAGCGCCGGGAGTCTTACTCCTGATGGTAATCTCAGCCCTCTGGCCATCTGACTTGCTCCGATGAGGATGACTTCAAACGCTGCCACAAACAGGATAGGGGATATTGAGCAGCCCATGGCAATACCAACCTCCAACTACTGCCATCAAGTCATACGGCCATCGAGAGAGAAACACATGCGCAGGTTGTTAAAATACTTGGCTATGATGGTAATTACACACGCTGGAATGTGAAAGAATTCCAACGCAAACTCAACCAGCTTATGTGGTACTGAACCATAAGCATTCGCCAAGTCAAGCCACACCACATGAAGTTTGCTCTTCTCTCTTTTGGCACGTTGTATATGCTCCCAGATCACGGATGTGTGTTCAATACATCCTGGAAAACCTGAGAGCCCAGCCTTTTGACAACTTGTTGTCGATTATGCTAATGTAACTTTAGCCCTTTCAATCAAACACTGGAAAGCCACTTGTTTGGAAGTAGAGTTAGAGGAAAGAGGATGAACAGCAATTTTGGGTTGCAAATGGTGGACTTGACATTAAGTTTTACAAATAAACTACTTATTTAATGTAGTTAAATAGTAGGGCTCCAGACCGAGCCTAAAACAGTCACATCTGCAACCAAAAATATTAATTTGTGAGTGATTGCTGAGATTGCCACTTGTGACAATATAAAGTCACGTTGCATCATTTGCTGTGTAAAATGAGACAGCGCACAAAGGTTTCAGTTGAGAAAGAAATGTTTCGCTGTGTTTGAGGGCCAAAATACGTACAGGGAAAGCAAAGGTTAGCTTTCTGCTGCTGAAAAAATATGTAAAAACATATTTTTTTAAACAATCATCATCTCTGTCAGGTACCAACTCTGATAAGAGAGAGAGTGAAAAAAAAACAGGTTCCAGTTGTTTCCATTTGAGAGATATAGAAAACGTAGAGGATTATCTTTCCATTTCAGTCTATGAACATTCAAGTAAAAGTGCAGAAAGAATTTGTAAAACTTCTTGGATTCAAGAGTTTGCATGCATGATTCAGGTTAGGGATGTAACGGTATGAAAATTTCTTATCACGATTATAGTGACCAAAATGATCACGGTTATCAGTATTATCACGGTATTGTTAAAATGTGCTGGAGATGTTAAAAAAGATGTTAAAAAAGTACTGACACATAAATCACTTCAAGTTTTATATTTAAAAATCAACAAACAACAAATAAAATTACTTTTTGTTTGCATAATCACTAAAACAATAACATTACCAATGATGTTCGGATTTTAAATGACAACTTGACTGACAACCATTTAATTGCATGTTGAAATATCTAATGTAAATGTTCAAATAAAGCTTTGAAAAAGTTTAATATAAAGGTAAACCTCACATTTCAGCCTTTAAATAAAGAAAAGATACAAGTCAAAATGATAATTGATTAATAAATGATTATATGTATTTTATCTTCTCCATCAATAATTCTAGATAACTTATCTGAATTGTTTAAATGTGTAGAATCCACATAAGCTTGTTTTTCATCAACCGGTCAAAATTTACAGCAGGGCATGCAAATTCGGTCCGTTGTTGGCCAGACAGAAACCGCACACAGGCTGAATGTAAATATAGGTCTCTGTAAATCCACTCACTGACAGCAGGTGGCGCTGATGGAAAAGCTGTTTCCCGTAACCTCCGTGGACAAAGCAGTATTGCGATTAAGAACACTTCCTTTAGGTATTACATGGAGCGAAGATGAAAACAAAATGCCATCGAATCGTTTCTGAAGACAGTCAGAACCAT
>NW_015546049.1:733560-746271 GCF_001515605.1 Sinocyclocheilus anshuiensis | reverse complement strand
ATGAAACGGTAATACTAACCGTGGGGAATTTTATCATGATTTATCATCAAACCGGTAATCGTTACATCCCTAGTTCAGGTATGATCATCGCACACAGAAAATGTTTTGTGACTTTTGTTCCAAAGTAGTCAGAGAAATAGCAATTTATAATTTTATTAATGGAACAAACCATTTCAAAAAGAGATTATGAGAAAACACGGTGATGGTTAAAACCATAAAAATGCTTGTACCATCACAAAACAATCACAAAGAGCTTTTTTCCTTATAGGAGCCCATGGCTCCTTAATTGATGTTTTTGTCTGGAGCAGTGAAACATCAGTCAAGCTGCCCGATTGAAAAAGTACCTGCAGCTACATCGCTAACATTCTTTAAAATTTAATTAGAGACATATCTGACTTGCACAAAACAAAATAATGTAGACTTCCAGTAACAAGCTAAGTTTTCAAAGAAATAGTGGTGTGTAGCCTATATAATAGGATTGTGACGGTGAGGAAATTTTCCCACCGGTTAATCGACGTGTGACAACACCGGTATCACCGTGGGGGCGGGGCGGGTGCGTTCCCTCTTTTCCTCGCTTTCAAATAGCCTGTAAAAGCAGCATGCGCATTTTAATTTCACTTTGAAATAGCGGCAATTCGGCTTTCGTTTCAAAACTAAATCATCCGCGATCGTCTTGTCTGTCTCACCTCACTCTTCTTGTCAGTCAGCTCGACTCACTCTCCTCACTGGAGAAATTAAATCTGATCTGTGATGCGACTGTCGTTCGGCACGCTGCATTGAGCAGCCGCGTTCAGTTTTTAATTGTAGTGTCTGTTCTTTTACTGAACTAAATGATTTTTATTACTATAAAATCAAAACGACGGCGGTGCCACGGTGGGCAAGTGACATAACCGGTGTTGCGGCTTAACACCGGTATAACCGTCAACACCGTCTATCGCGGCAAGCCTAGTATATAACATGACAATACGCTACATTGTTGGTTTTTAAAGCTGTAATGGTAAGTAAGCTTTTATAAAATATTCTAAAACATTCCACACTCTCAGGAAAAAAAGGTATAAAACTGTAATTGGGATGGTTCCCTTTCAAAAGGTACCACTGTAAAAGTACTAATATGTAGCTTTAAGGTAGCCTACTAATATGCATCTTTTAGGAGTAAATAAGGAATTATGTAAAAAATAAGACATCTTAGCTTTTGTAACTTAGGGTACTACTCCAGTGACAGCTTTGCACCTTTTTATTCTGAGAGTGTAGTGAATCAGTTCATTTAACTGAATCTTTCAATTGTGCTTTGAATCGGATCAAGTCTCCACATAGTATTGTAGGTCTTAAGCCTAGTTCACACTACATGACTTAAAACATCAGCAGATCGCTGTGCTGTTCAGACTACATGATTTGTTCAGACTCTTGAAGTCATTGTGATGTTCACACTACGTGACACTGCGTAAATGATCTGCAACAGGGGGTCACACACTACACGAGCTGACAACAACTCTGTCACCCAACAAATCTACATGGCCCCAAAACCACGTTTTGTCATGAAAACACACGTGAGAAGTTGAACTGGAATGGCCCGAAACAACACGTGGAACAAGAGTTGTTTATTTGAAAATGGATGTTGGGAAGAAATTAGTGCTGCAAGCTGTTTGCGTGATGATCTGTTCTGAAAAATGTCACTCCATTTCTTGTGTCCAAACTTTTCTTAAACCATGTTGCTGCTGCTGTTTTTCTTTCGCTGACCTCAACACATACCTTGCTCTCTCATTGGCTGTAGCTCATCGCGACACCTGACACCACGTGATGTCGAGTTGGCCGACCAGTCCAGATATTTAGCATGCTAGATATTTGTTTGGCGTCAGCGAGGCGTTGGCGAGGCGTCGATGAGCCTCTTTGATGCGTCGTTGAGGAGTTCACACATAAAGATTGCAGAGCGCTGATCACCCTTTGATTTTCCCCCGATCACAGCCCGACCTGTCGGCGAGCTCGTTAACTTGCGAATCAGGCTTATATCTGGCTTAAAATCCTGTAGTGTGAACTAGGCAATAATTGTAGGCTTATGTAGCGAACTTTGTCGTTAATTGTTGCTGATTTTCTTGACTTACATAAATCAGGGTATGTTCAAGTTGTTCTAGTTTTAGTTAGTTACTTGACAACACTAAATATGACTATTTTAAAAGAAAGGTGTAGAGGTGCAGTTCGAGTGGTGGAGTTTTTGCAGAAGTGATGTAATCAGTTGTTCATATACCCATGCATTGTGATCAGCAGAAATAAATAAACATTCTCCTTTCATTTTTGTCTCCTTTCGAATAATTGTCTGTTTATCATCACTTTGCTTTGTCCTTCACTTTTGGGTTCACATAATTTTGGTTCACATAAAAGATGACAAATACATCTCTCTCTCTCTCTCTCTCTCTCTCTTCTTTTTGTGCTATCCATGGCCAAACAGCTGCTGACAACAGGGTGTAATCACAGACAAACAGCCAAGAGGCAATTTGAAGCCTAATGAATAAAATGCTTTTTATTCTCACGCCATGTCTCTCCATGGGAAATTACTTTAAAAGCAACCATGGTTTAGTATCTTGACAACCCTGGAGTCATTCACCTGTGGTATGTGGTATATAGAAACCCAAGATAACAACCCAAGAAACCCAAGATAACAGGACTTAATGACATCTATAGCACACCTGTACATACAATTTATTCTTTTTTTGTGGTTTATATTTATGCATGTGTATTTTATTCACATCTCATTTTTATTATCTGTGTGTTGTTGTTGTCTCCGTGTACTGGAAGCTTGTGACACTATAACAAATTCCTTGTATGTGGAAACATACTTGGCAATAAAGCTCTTTCTGATTCTGATTTCTGATAGGTTTAGAGTGCTTTTGTCACCATAAATGGATAAAAATAAGTATTTTTATTCAGTGATTAATTTCATCCATCTTTTCGCCCAGATATTCTGGCCATAAATATAATCTAAATTTAAAACTCATTATGTGCACATATGGGTTTACTTAATTTCAGCCTCCCTTGTGCTGTTTGGATTAATATTTAATTACCTATTACATCCCTGTGTGGTCTCTTAATTTGTTTATGTAATTACATGTCAGATCATGCTTTGTAATGATCTTGTTCCCTTTCGATACTTCACTCGTACTGCATCGCTAAGACGCTATGGGAAAAAGTCATTTTTTCTCCGATATTGAAGCCTTTTCAATAATGCAGTGTAACTGCACAGCCATTGGTTCGTGCCGTGCATAAAAAATGAATCAATGGCAATGCAGCCCGCCAATATGGGCAGGGCCATCTGGCTATATAAGCGGGCATTCTGGCATAGGATCCTCAGATTTCTTCTCCTTCAGCGACGACGTCGTTCTTGGCTGATCTACGAGACTCGAAGCCTTCTCGCTGTAGACATGCCTTGCAGCGGAACAAGCCAGCCAGCATCCTCTCTGCTTGGCTGATTCGCCACTTCTTCCCAAAGCCTTCAGCGTCGCAGCAGCAGCGGTCAAGGTTTTTCCTCTGCTGCCATCTGGCGAGCATAAAAGAGCAGATTTTCATCGGCGTTGTTTAAAATGTCGCACCGTTATTGCACCTTGTGCTGGTCTCCCCTGCATGCTGATGACGGTCACGGTGAGTGCGCCTCCTGCTTGGGGATTTCCCACGTGGAAGCCACCCTCACGAAAACGAATCTCCATACAGAGAGGCTTCCCCCGTCCTCTTCACTCAGCCAGACCAAAAAATCTGCTCATCCCTCCAAGCAGTGCAGAACAACGTCTGGATAGGATAGGCGCCCTCCACGCTTCATTCAATGGTGGTCCTCCAGGTCTTTCAGGCCAAACTCCTCCGCTGCATGGACGAGTCTGGACCAGATCCCACAGCTTTCAAGGAGCTGCTCAGCATGTCCGACCTGGCCCTATGCGCCACAAAGACCATGACTCAAGTGATTGGGAGGCCACTTATGGTTGACCTTGATGGAGATTAAGGACGTGGATATAGACCCCTCAGCGGTCTCTCCCACTGGGTCTGTTTGGACATGCAGTCGAAGGTTTCGCTGAACGCTTCACCACTGTGCAGAAGTTGTCCCAGGCAATGCGGCACTTCCTGCCAAAGTGTTCCAGTTCTGCTACTGCTTCTAGTCACCCAAAGTCTGCGCTGACTCAGCAGCCTGCGAAGCCTGCACCTCCTATGGTGCATCCTGCACCCAAGCCCGAGCCTCGACAGCACTCCCACTCGGCGAAACGCTACCTGTTTCCTAAACGTCAGGGCCCCTGGCTCAAGATAGGGCTAAATCCTGTGTCTCAGGCGTCATCCTGATCTAAAGGACAGGAAGAGGAAGGGGCAAAGTCTCGCTGCAGCCAGACCACCCCTCAAGCAGTCTCGAGTATTCCTCCAAGCACCCTGTTCAGTTCCAGGTGCCGAGGTCAATGTGTTTGTTGTGAATGCTGGGCCCATTCAAGCACCCACACACCTATCCAATATCCAAAATAAAACACAAACATACTCAAAAAGAGAGCAGATTTCCTATTCCGCTTATCACGAGTGTCAGGTCCCCTCATGGCGACTTACTACCGGGGCCATCCCCGGAGTGTCAGACTGGGTCTTGGGAATAATAAAATGAGGTTACTCATTTCGCTCGAAGACCCTCACGATTCAGCAGCGTGGTTCCCACCTCGTTACATAGCAGACAACCACGCCCTCATGAAACAGCTGTTCAGGTTGACTACATTGAAACAGATCCTCTCGCAAGTACGCCCAGGGGACTGGTTCTTAAAAACGCCTACTTTCACATCCAAATAGCCCCCATCGCAGACGATTCTTGAGATTTTCTTGAGATGACACACTTTTACAAAGTGCATGGATGCAGCTCTTTCCCCTCTGAGACAGATGGGAATTGACATTCTAAATTACCTCGACGACTGGCTTGTCTTAGCCCAGTCAGAGGCCGAGCTATTAACTCACAGATCCCTCCTCTTCAGCCACTTAGAATGCCTGGGACTCAGGGTCAACTTTGCCAAGAGCGCACTGTCCCCAGCCAACGAATATCGTTCCTGGGAGCAGTTTTTGACTTCAGAGATGCACCAGAAGGTGCACTGTCCGTACAGCGGCTCGTGGCATCCTTCAAAGTTGGAGCCTCTCAAGACATTTCAGAAGATGCTGGGCCTCATGGCCTTTGCATGTCCGGTGCTACAGCTGGACCTGCTTCGTATGCAGCCCCTTCAGTACTGGCTGAAACCACGAGTTCCGTCCCACGCCTGGCGTCATGGACGACTGTGTATCAAGGTGGACCAGGCTTGCATGGCAGCTCTAGCCCCTTAGAAAGACCCTCAGTGGATGGAACGGGGCGGTCTGCAGAAGGAAGGTTGTCTCGACAGATGTGTCCAACACGGGTTGGGGAGCTCTGTGTGATGGCAAACCGACTTTCGGCCCTTGGTCCAAAGAGGAAAGTTGGCTACACATCAACTGCCTGGAAATGCTGGCAGTGTGTCGGGCCCTTCAGACCTCCTTGCCAGACCTAATGGGACACCACGTTCTAGTCCACTCTATGATGGACAGTATGATGGTGGTGTCCTATATAAATCACCAGGGAGGGCTCTCCTCGAAGCGCCTCTTCATTCTGGTGGAGTGCCTCTTGGAATGGGCACAGCTCAACTTGTGTTCGCTGAGAGCAATGCATGTGCCGGGCAGGTTGAACCAAGGAGCAGACATGCTGTCCCGGAGCAATGTCCCCTCAGAGGAGTGGATGCTCCATCTGCAAACGGTGCAAAGAATCTGGGAGATCTTTGGGAAGGCAGAGGTTGACCTCTTCGCCTCAAAAGACAACTCTCACTGCCCAACTTATTTTTCGAAGGACAAGCTTGCATTGGCCCACGACGAGGAAACAAGGTTCTTCTAGTGGCCCCGCTCTGGAGCTGGTTCTTGAAGCTGTATTGGCCCATCATTGCAGCCCTGCTGCCCATTCTACTGAGGGACCTCCTCTCTCAGGCAAACAGAACGTTACTGCACCCTCAGCCCAATCTGTGGGTTCTGCACCTCTGGCTTCTCGATGGGAGCCTGCAGACCTCCCCAAAAGCATTCTAAATACAATTTCTCAGGCTAGAGTCCCATCTACGAGATGTCTCTATGCCCTTAAATGGTCAGTCTTCTCTGCCTGTTGCTCAAAGACCCAACCTCCTGTGACATATCGTTGATATTGTCCTTCCTCCAAGAGCTGCTGGATAAGGGTCATTCCCAATCCACTCTCAAGGTCTGTGTATCAGCAATAGCAGCTTCTCACGAGACTTGCAGGCGCTCTCTGTGAGCCCTTCCTGCCTTGAGTTCGGGCCCAGCGACTCTAAGGTCGTCCTGAAGCCAAGGCATGGTTATGCACCTAAAGTGCTCGCCACTCTGTTCAGAGCACAGGCCATTACACTCTCTGCGCTTCCTCCCTCTGAGGAGGACCAGGAGTTGAATTTACTCTGCCCCGTCAGGGCGCTGAGAATTTACATTGAGCATTCTGCCCTGTCTAGGCAGTCAGAACAACTCTTTGTTTGCTTCAGTGGCCGCACCAAAGGGCATCCGGTCACGAAGCAGAGACTTTACCAGTGGATATATATATATCATAATTCATTTGTACACATTCATTGTTTTAGACAGAGCTTCTGCATATCATGTTCTTTATAGTGGTCCTGTTATGTCCCTATTTACAAGATAAAATACAAGTCCCCAGAATTTGTCTGTGACGTTTCTGCTCAAAATACCCCACAGATCATTAATTATATCATGCTGTAAATGCTCCTTTTTCACTGGAAGCAAAAACATGCTGTTTTTTGTGAAAATCTCTTTAAATGCAAATAAATTGCTGCTGATTCCTGCCCCCTTTTCTAGAAGAGGGCTGTGTCTTTACAGCTGGTGCCTCAGTTACTACGACAACAACAAACAAAACATCTGTTTGTTATTAGTTATCTCTTTCATGCTCACATGAAATTGCAATTTTTCGCCCTTATTAAATAGTTGATTTTATTTAATGCGTTAAAAAACCTTGTCAATTTAAACTTCTGATATACGGTTTTCCAAGTGCACTGAGATGAAGCATGTGCACAGAAAGCCGGCTCTTTCATGTCAACTTTCAATAACAAATAAGGTTATGTCAAAAACACACAAAGTTCACATTCGGTTATGTATGTGAATGTAATCATCTGCATGTGTATCACTATATTAGATCTGTGAAACACCATCTCTTGTACATGGCGTCAACAAACTACTAACCAGCAAACTCAACCCGGCCTCGTACCCTCAAACAATAGACCATGGCATGTGTAAAATGTGTAAAATGAATCAAATGTAAGTCATTTTGGGTAAAGATGTCTGCCAGATTCATAAATGTAAATGCAAATAAGGTCAGAGTTTAAACAAATGTAAATAAAAGCTATAACACTATACGCTAATACTAATGACACAGTAAAACTCTAATTTCTCTAGTATAGGACTGCCACTTGTGACCCTTCAAAAAATAAACGTGTATGACCCTGTTGGTATATAAATCATGTGTTTTTCATACAGTGTCTCAATCACTCCTAAGAGCGTAGTTTATGCTGACTCACAAACAACTTGGTCCTTTATTGCACATTATGTTTCAGAAAGAGTCACTGTAATTAAATTTAGAGGCATGAACTGTTTTACTACATTTGGATTGTTGTTAAGATGTCTCTTGTGAATCACTTTACTTTATTTGTTTGTCTTTGTAGATCTTGATGTGAAATAAATGGTCCCAAATAAATGGCCTCTTGTACTGTTAGAACTTACCAGTTGTTTGGCCATTAATAATGTCAGTAGGAAAACATATGGGTTAGGGGTATGTTCCAGGCCCCTCAAAACCAAACACACATGTTCCCCCTCCCTCTTTTTGTCCCTCTTGCTATCTCTCTCTTTTTCATACACACCTGTTGTATTTGGATGTCATACAGAGTCACACAAGTTTTGCATTCCTAAAAGGGCTAATTCAGAGAGTTAGCAATGCTAATGTTTTTAGCAGCTGTGCTCACAAAGCTTTCCGGCTTTTGCCTTTACAAGATCCAGCTGATACAATTTCTGGGGTAAATTCTTGACAATGACAAGCAAAATATCCATAATTGATTTTCTGAAGCTTCAGCCACAAATGTACATTTACTGAAAATGTGCTCACCCTTAGGCCATCCAAGATGTAGATGAGTTTGTTACTTCGTCACAACAGATCTGGAGAAATTTAGCATTACATCACATTACACCCACTAATGGATTCTCTGCAGTGAATGGCAGTGAAAAAGTCCATCCCCCTGTTTTCTTCTCACATCAAAATCCACCAACATATTTGTTTAAAACTGTTTTGGACTGTTTTCACTTGTAAACAGTGCTTGATTTGTGCATATTTATCTTGTGATGAGATTATTTTTTCACTCACTGGATAAAGCAGTATTTTTGATAGAGGACTATTCACTGCATATGATTCATTGGTGAGCAAGTGATTAATACTAAATTTCTCCAAATCTGTTCCCATGAAAAACAAAAACAAATTCTTGGCCTGAGGGTGAGTACATTTTCAGAAAATGTTCATTTTTGGATGAACTATTCCTTTAAGAAAGAAACAAACAAGAAAACTAGACATGTGACACAAAAACTGACACTCACTGGTTTGTGTAATTTAAGTACTTTGTTTTTGAGGGTGTTTATATCCTATAATTCCACTTTTTATTAAGGAGAACAAGCCCTTTCTCCCTCTGTCTAAGTCTTTACATTGTTACAGGCTTGTTTTTCAACAAGTTGTGGTTTCAGATGAGAAAATTATTTTATAAGATGACTTACAAGAGTTGCTGGGAACATTATTTCTTCACGATTGGGTAGAGAGTAGAACAAATAAATGTTTCAAAATAATTTTGAAGAACATTTGTCGTCACTGGCATCCACACTGGTGGTTACACATACCCCTCCCTGCTACTTTCTCTTACATACACACACAAACAAACACACACACATACACAAACACACTGGTTTCCATGTTTTATTGGGACATTCCATAGACATAGTAGTTTTTATAATAGACATTTTAGTTTTTATAATAGTTTTTATACAGACTGTATTTTGTATCCCAACCCTACCCCTAACCCCACGTCTCGCGCAAACTTTCTGCATTTTTAGATTTTCAAAAAACTTCATTTAAGCTGTTTTCCTCATGGGGACTAAAACAATATCACCACAAGGTAAAAAATTATTGGTTATTGCTATCCTTGAGGGGACATTTGGTACCCATAATTTAAGGAATACCAGGTACACAAACACACACACATTCCATAGACTTGCAAGTGTTTTTATAGACACACAGTTATAAATACTATAACCTAACCCTAAGAGAAAACTTGCAATGCTTACAGTATAAGTAATGTAAGTAAATGCTTATTCTTTACTACTTTTAAATGGCATAACTGATGAAAGAGGTGGACAGTCATTGACAATTGTGTTGTCATTATCACTTATTATTGATTTTCTCAAATAATTGTTGCAGCCCTAGCATGTTCTGTACCACATGATCTCTGACATTCATGAAGGTGCAGTTGTTAAAGTCCTGGTGTGTCACGGCACTGTTTCAGAGATCGTCATGGCAAATCAGTAGCCACTGTTAGCAAGGAGCTTTCATTAGAGTCCTAATTACGGAGAGACACCCAGCAAAAGTGGGCGGAGGACGAGAGAGACGGAGACGTTGTGCGTTTAAGAGGGAGAGGGATTATGTGTTATAGTACCATAAAAGTCAGCATTTAAGTGTCCCTGACAAATGTTAGCTTCTTAATTCTGCTGTTCTGTAGTGGCTTCAAGTAATAATAAGCCAAGAATAGCTCATTGTGTTTATTTGTGAGTGTGTCTGTACCTGGCACTGCATAACAGAGGGCTTTAGAGGGAGAGGGAGAGAGAGAGAGAGAGAGAGAGAGAGAGAGAGAGGTACTGGGAGGATGGCATGGGACTGGCAGAGATCAAAAATATTCCTGACCTCGTCATCTGCCTGAGGCCAAACATGTGATCATGTGACAGCAGCTGCAGGGGCACCTCCAGCACTACTGGACTCTCTACAGCTCTCACAGTGTTCCTGCTCTTCATCTCCACTTTCTTTTCTTTTTCTTCTTCTTTTGCAGCTTATTTTTCTCTTTTCTCTCTCACACCTCTGAATATGTCTCAGAATGGTCTTACCACCCTCTTTATTTTTTTTTCTCTGGTTTTATTTCTTGATTGACTCTTTTTTGCATTTACTCTTTAGCCTCTCCTTTCACTTTTCATCTGTATCTTACTTTTTGGTCTCCTTTCTTGGTATATATAGGATCTTGCAACCTTCCACCTGTCTGCTCTTCCCTGAGGTCTCAGTTTCTGTGTTGCTCTAATTTAGCCCAACAACATTTTTTTATGTGAATAATGTATGAGTCTGAGAGAAAGAGAGTGAGGGTGATATGTGCTTTCTGAGGATGGCCTGCCACCTTTTCAGCCTATATTATTAAGAATAGTCTGTTTCAGTACTTTGTACAGTAATGATATTGAAAAGTTATCATTATCAAAAGTATGTAGTGGTTACTAATAATATTGCACACAAATTGCACTCTTGTTGAATAAAAAGATTAATTTCAATCAAAAAATCTTAAGCAAGTCATTAACATTAACTGTCAACATTGATAATAATGAGAAATGTTTCTTGAGCAGCAAATCAGCATATTAGAATGATTTCTGAAGGATCATGTGACACTGAAGACGGAGCAATGACTGCTGAAAATTCAGCTTTGCATCACAGGAATAAATTACATTTTAAAATATAAAACTATGTTTTATATTATAATACTATTTCACAATATTACTGTTCTACTGTATCAAGTAAGTTTTTGTGCTGCCTTGAAATGTTAAGGTTAGTCACCTTCAAATGTAAAATTGTCTTAATGATATTTGAGATATCCCTTTGCCAAAAATTTTATAGTGCATGTCATGTGATGTCAACCTCCTGCTCTAATACCAATTTTAATAACACTCAGATGCGCAGTTGAGTAGCACACTTCAGCTTGCATTTAGAAGATTAGGCAGCTATGACTCGAACTATGAGTCCTCTAATTTGTTTGTACAAGTTGCTTTCCAGGACTGCGGATTTTTATCATAACAGCACTGGACACAAATTTTTGTCTATAATGTATGCTACTCTATATTAATGTCTAGGTCAAACTTTCAGCTGTGTCATACTTCAGTAAAGTATAGTGTTAGTTTAGCATGACAACTTTGTGCTTATGGCTAAAGCTGTGTTATGGTTTTGCTTGATTAATGTTCATGTTATTGTGTTTATTTGCAGCTTTTAATCACATATAAACTGCAGAAAACTTTAATCAAAAAAATTAAATGCCACTTAGTGGCTGGAGATTTTGATTGAAGTATCCTATCCATTAAATAATACAACATTTACTCTGTCATGCAATCCAATTTTAATGTCTGATGTGGAAGTGTGTGTGCAGGCGTCCACTTGTTTATCTGCATGTGTGTGAGGGAATACATGATTGTCTCTCGAGAACTGATTTATCTGGAAACCAGGAACTGAACTGAAGCAGGAAATTTCCTCAATGTGTTTCCATGCTTGCGGCCTTGAGCTGATGAGCTGATCATTCTAGATCTGTTCCTTTACATTCTGCTTATATCAGCAGCCGGCAGGCAGAGCCTGATGAGAGAGAATCACAACTGTCCTAAGAAACACATCATCATGCACTGACCGGAACGGACACCCTGTTCCCTCCACCACTGAATGAAAACACACACACACACACACACACACACACAGAAATGCTCTCCTATTACTGTACATGAATGATAGAATGGAATGGAATGAATGAAAACATGAATCATTGGATAAATCAATGAATGCATGAAGAAATTATAGGGTTTGTGCTTTGGCTGCTTACACATTGCAAATAGCATTGTTTATTATTTTTAATAAACATTTATACATTATTATATAACTATTATTATACATTTATACACAGATTATATAAAATCTTTTCCCCATAGAAAATTTATTTTCTAGCATTAAGAAACCCAGTTTGATTTCAACAATGGAATGACATCCATGAATGTAATTTTTAAATGTTACTAGGCAACCAGTAGTAGAAATGGCCACTAGCGACTATAACAACCGGGAACATGCAGCAACAAAGTCACTGTAGGTGTGAACAGGGCTTTAGCCTACTTAAAAATACCTGCTTGTATGTTAACTTGAGTGTTCAGCACAAAGGTACAAACACAATATTTATAGTAATTTAAGGGCCCTATCATACACCTGGCGCCAGGCGCAACGCAAGTGTTTTCTTTGCTAGTTTCAGCCCGACGCAGTTGTCATTTTCACATTTTAAATAGCAAATGCATTTTTCGCCCATTTGTGCGCTCATGGGCGTGCTAGTCTGAAAACGAGGTGTGTTCAGGCACATTGTTGGCGCGTTGCTATTTTGAGGCAACTGAAATAGACGCAGTAGGCCTACTTTTTTTGTTATTTAAAGAGCGCGTTAGTATAGGCGGGTCCACAGCGTGCATACACTCTGCTTATTACACACACAGGGACGCGCAGCAGCACACAAACATGCCAAATATGAAAAATTAAAGGACTGCAATGTAAAAGACTATTATTGTGTAGGCTACATAAATATAAAAATGGATAGTCATTGCATGTATCAGAATTAGGCTACCTATTTGCTC